>NC_056726.1:484066647-484366647 GCF_019279795.1 Protopterus annectens | reverse complement strand
AACAGTGACACTCAAAAAAAAAAAATGGCTTGAAAAACAGTGGCACTCAAAAGAACTGGCTCAAAAAACATTGGCATGCGAAAGAACTGAGGAATGGAGCAGAAAAGAGTTAACATTACAGTTTGAAAAAGGTCAAATAGTAAATGAGGTAATGTAGCGGGCATTTTGGCCATTGAAAACTAACATTAACACAGCTCGTAGAAAATGAAATGCATTATTTTTACCACCGAACATGCCCCCCACCTCACCCCACCCCTCAAGAAAAAAGTTAACCACATTTTCACTGAACCAAAAAAACACTAAAATGAATGCACAGCGGATACCGTAGACTTGATGTAGCTTTTGACCACAGCAGTTAAAAGAAATGTATGGCACTAATTTACACAGTGCAATGATCTAGTAATGAACATGCCCAACAGCAGCACTGGTCGTAATCGGATTATAATGAAAACAGTACATTGCAAGTTTATTGAGTCACTAAAACACAAAATACAAACTTTGCTACTTATAAAAGCAAACTACCCTTTAACAACGACATGGTTTAGCACAATCTCAAATACACTGCATTAACTTCTGAGCATGCATCTACAAAAAAATAAATAAATAAACAGGAAAAAAAGTCCGTAAACATTTTACCTTTTAAAAATACTTCCTGCAAGAGAAGTAAAATAAACTACAATATACAGCAGACTCCATGGACTCCTTTTACCTCAAAACATAGCAATTAATAGTAATTTACCCAGCACAGCGATGCAATAAACAGGCCCAAGTAAAAGTAGCACACCTATATTCACATTACAAGCAAAGCAGGACAGTTTAACCTTATTAAAAATGCATGAAAAAGTAAATGCACACATTTACAAGTATAAATGAAAACAATCTTGAAATGGCTTCTGCAAGTTGGCAACATGTACCTACTAGAATAATAAATGCACTACATTAACTGATAACATTCCCCCTCAAAAGGTAGACTTGTACCACATACACATTGACTTGTAAGAACTAACAGGAAAAATTACCCAAACAGTATATCCTAACTTCCTGAAAACAGCATTAAATTGCACACATTTCCACACAAAAAAAGTGCAAACTATGCTCGAACATTTTCTATCTGCAAACAGAAAATACCCAGAAAAAGCTACAACAATAGAAATACATAACACTAAATTTATATTTCACTGCCCCCCACCAGAAATAAACAAAACTTCTATACACACAGTTCAGCCTTTTAAAAGTAATGCTTCCAAATCATACCCCCAAGAACAATACCAATTACATATGCATACAGGTTTTATACCTTTAAAAACTACTACTCAAAAATCTCAAAATAAAAACTGCACAGATTTAAATACTGCATACTACATCCCCATCTACCTCTAAACATTAAAAACTTAAAGCACAATATTCCCATTTTAAATAACTAAAGCCACAAAATACTATGTTATGTACTTACCACTATCACAGTTTTTGCTGGGCTAGCTTGCTTCCTTCCTGTTGGAATGGCTAGTTGGATGACTGGCTCTGTCTGCTCACGTGGCTGGGCTGGCTGGCTAGCAGGCACCCTTGCAGGCTGGCTTCTTTGCTGGCTGGCTGGCTTATTTGCTGGCTAGCTGGCTGGCTTCTTTGCTGGCTGGCTTCTTGGCTGACTTTGCTACTAGGATTAGAAATTTCAGACGTTAAATATTTCCTTAATCCTTAGCAGCTGTAGAGCACTAAGACAAAACTGCCCTACAGCTGCGACCTTTATTGGGCTCTTCTAGGTGAATCCCCACCCCCTCCAATCCCTGAATTACACCACCCGGACCTAGCAGGGAATCCCTCTAACTGCAGTTCCAGGTTGGTGACGTAGCCGCATTGCCGTGGAAAAACAGGAAGTATTTTTGGCTTTTCCATGGCAACGGCAATTCGAGAGCATTAAAAGTGGAAAACGGGACTTTTAAAGTCCCACTGTCTGTGAATGCAGGAAACGGGATGAGAAGGCTCAACCCGTGAGTGTCCCGCTGACAACGGGATGGGTGGCAGCCGTAAACTATAGTGTAAACTATAGCAAAGTGAAAGATTTGTTTCATTGGGAATCTACTGAAATCCCTATCTCCCAGCAGAACTATTATGACTTTTGTTACAACTGAATTTTCCTCAGCTTGTAGGCTTTACTTCCTGTTTCATCAGCTCTACAGGATGTTTTCTTAATAGCTTGTTGTATACTTAACAATCGGCCACATGCTCCTAAAACATCTGATAGATTGTACATAGTACCTCAGACACTTGAATAGCCTTTTTCATATCCCATGTCTGATCCTGCAGTTGTTTCCTTATCAAAACAGTCTCGCTTTGTATTTTGGTGAATGCTACCCCATTTCCTCTTTCTGGATGGGAAAGGTTTGATAGATTCAGGACTAAATTTAATTATTTTTCTGTTTTATCCTTCAGAAAATGGAATTGCCAGGTTCGTGTGTTAAAAAAAACTATTTTTTACTGGCTTCTTTTGAGAACATGAGAAAGTTAATTGTTAACCTTCCATCTATAGAGGTTACTATTTCATTGAATATCTTATTGTCTGTGTTGCTGATGTAACCAAAGTGTTGTTATGATTCTGCTGATACTGTATCCAGAGCTGCTGATTCTGTTTTAGTTATGAAGAATATTGCTTGGTTGCATTCTCAAACCTTTCCTTAAGAAGTTAAAGTTGTTCTGTTCGGTCCTTCTACTGCTGTGGTCCTAAACATTTGTTGCTAGAAGGATAATGGTTTAAGGAGTTTTTCTCATATACAGCTTTATTCTAAAATAAAAAAAAAAATGCTCTTTCCATTTCAGGACTTTTTTCCCCCAAGAATGCATCTAGCAGCCTAGCACAGATCAAACAGTTCATATATTTAAATAAAATTGCATGGAGTTGCCTTCCAGTGCCAGGAACAATCCCAAAAAGTATGTATGACAACTTGCCTTTTCTAGTTCCCCCCAACCCTTGCAATCTCTTTAATCTGTCCTTAAGTCAGGGTTTCATTTTCCCCAGTGTCGTCATGTTTTCTTAGGTGAGTTCTGGGAATATTCCTACAGGAATTCAGATGGCAGTGGGAGTCCCTTCCTCTTTTTTTGCGAATCCTTCCTTATTCTGTGAACAAAACTTTTTGCTTCTTTCCATTTCTGGAGCTAATGTTGTCTCAGCAGGTAAGAGTACTTATGACTCCAGGTCCGAGAGACAGAGGTTTTTATTCAAACATCTTCTGTTGCCAAAGAAAGACAGAACTTAGAGAACAGTCCTGTTTATCTGTGTTACTGTCCTCAGTTTCATAGTTATGCTAGACATAAAAGATGATTATCATCCGATTTCAGATTGTGTTTTTAAGATTTTGTGTGTCTGTTTTAGCATTTGGACAATCCTTTGCAGCAAGGCTATTTGTAAAGTGTTTGGCTCCAGTAATTGCTTATTGCAGACTGCAAGACATTCACGTCTTTCAGTTTTGAGACACTAGTCTTATTTGCAGACTTTTTCAACCCAAATGTTAGGATTCTTTGACAGCTATCAAGGAGCTCCTTTTAAATCTGTGGTTTCAGTGAATGTTCTGAAATCATCTTTCTTTCCTTCCTACAGATTAGTTTTTCTGGGAAGTTTTTGAATGCATCCCTAGGAAAGAGAGTCTTTCTTGGGATAGATTAGAACTCTATAAAGAAAACTTCTGGATCTTTTCAACCAGGCACTTTCTTCTGCCTGTAAGTATCAGGATTTTGGGTTTCCTGGCCTCTGTGATTATCATGATCCCATAGCAGTCTTTACATGAGAAAAGGCTAGACTATATGAGAAATTTCCATGGATATTTCTGGTCAGACCTCAGCATCAGCACTGTTTATCCTTTCAAATTCCAGTGTTGTGATTTGTAAGAAGGGAGTTACAGTGGTGGGTAGACCAAGTACAGTATCTTTTGGTCCAGGTCTCCCCTTCTTCCTTCCACCTCCTTGGCAATCCGTCACAGTCAACTCTTCAGACTTTGTTTGGGAGACTATATTAAAGGGGTTTGAAAGTGCAAGGTCTGTGGAACAGAAAGAACAGACAAAAGTATATACACTTCAAAGAGATGTTGGCAGCCGTCAATTCTCTTTTGGCCTTAAATCATCTCTGGCCCACGTGAAATCTGCAAGTTAGCACATGTATCATCTTTGCAGAATTGTCGTGATTGCTTGGGTGGCAGTATCACCGCTCATTTGGACTCTTCAGGCTTCTTACATTAAGTCGGAGCAAGCTGTTGCATCAGACAGGCTGTTCAGGACCAGTATAGACCCTTAACAATGAGATCTACTACCGTGTTTTTCCAGAGATGGATCCAACTGTGGGAACACGTCATATAGTTATTTTTGCCTCCTTTCAAAACACACACATTTTTCTGCAGGATTCTCTGCAGCAGACCTGGAATGCAAATGGTTTCTCATTCCGGTTATTTCATGTCTTCCATCCTTTCCACTTATACTAAAGGTTATTCTAAAATTTCAGATGGCCTCCCCAAAGATGGTGGCAGTGACTCCCTTTTGGCCTCAGGCATTTGTTGTTCTCTCTTAATCTGATATTGGCCAAGGACAATAACCTCAGATTCCCTACCTTATGGAGTTACTTGCACAAGATGGGTTGTTTGATAAACGGCAACTTGTGTATGGTTTAGTTGACTGCTTGGACTACAGACTGGACTACAGATGCAAGTTTGAAACAGGCCATTGACTGGAAAGTGTAACTGTCAGCCAGGACTGGACAGACGGGCCTGATTTGGATACTGGTCTGGGGAGTAAGGCAGCATCACCCATGTGGTGGGACAGGATGAACTAGCCATATTCTAGGCTCATCTAGATATAGTGGATGTCTATAAGTCCCAGCCTAGGGCATAAGCCAGACTTTCTTGGTCATGATAGAAGGGAGTCCACCATCCACTGCCATGGCAAGCTAGCCATTTGAGATAAATTTGACCTTCCAGGCCAAGGACAACCACAAGGCAATCTTTAGCTATGTCCACAACCTCAAAGGCAGTACAAAATTGTGTACAGAGCTCATTGTAAACGAAGCCGCTTATACTAAGCAAAAGATATAGCAAACCTACTGGCTGATAAATTCAGCTCCAACTTTACCCCTTTCTCCCCCTCACCCTTCCGTCAGGAAATACCATCAAGTATAACTCCCTCTCTGTCACTAGGGAACAGGTCCTTAATGCTTTCTCTAAGGCCAAGAACACGGCATCAATGGGCCCAAACAATATCTCAGGATGCCTTCTAAATAGCATGAAACATGACATATCAGACTGTCTGGAATTGCTGTTTAACTGTAGCCTCCAAACAGGTTTTGTGGATCATGAATGGAGAACAGTGGAAACTACAGACCCATAAGTCTGACTAGTCTTATATGTAAAGCCATGGAAAGAATTATTACAGAAATATCAACAGGAACATGGGGAAACCTCCAGACAATGGATCCATCCCAGTTTGGTTTCATGGCTACTCAACCTGGTGGACTTCTTTGAGCAGGTCACCAAAGCAATGGATGAGGGCAAAATAGTTCACACTGTCTACCTTGACCTGGCCAAGGCATTTGACACAATACCCCATGCCGGATATTGTTGACAAACTCAAGAGTTTAGGTACAAACCTATATGTCACCCAGTGGATAGCCAAATGTCTTACAGACAGGACCCAGGAAATTCGAATTAGGGAGTCCACCTCTATAAAGAGGGTAGTCACAAATGGAGTCCCTCAGTGATTGGTCCTTGGACTGCTCCTTTTTGGCATTTATGTCTCTGAAGTCAAGGCCAATGTCGGTGGTCTCTGGCTGTACAAATTTGCAGATGGTTGCAAATTAGGAGCTGTCATTGAATCTCACACTGACACAAATGTTCTCCAGGATGGGCTGACACAGGCAAACAGCTGGTGTCAGTGCCATGGACTAAAACTAAATGCCAAGAAATGCATAATAGTATCTTCGGGAAGTCATCCATCCCTAGCAACTAGCATATTGACAAAGCAGCCCTTAAAGTTTACCCAGTAGTCAGGGACTTAGGGACACACACAGACAGTAATCTAGCCTTTGACCATCACATGTCTACAGTAGTGAGGAAATCATTCTATGTTGTGCAACTTATGAACAAAGGTAAAGCATCTTAAGTGCAAGGAAGTTATTGTTCCTCTGTATTTGGCATTCATCAGGCATCGAGTACAGTGCCATCTTTGGTATGTACCTAACCAGGCATATCCAACAATTGGAATGTCCACAGAGGTTCCTCACTAAAAGAATACAGGGTACAAGTCAAATGTCTTATGCAGACCACCTCAAGGCCCTATCCTTGTATTCTGTCTCGTACAGGCTTTTGAGGGGAAAGCTATGCCTAGCAAACAGGGCATAGTCATACCCCACTCTGATGGACCTCCTGCATATGCACAAAACAACCAGCAGCAGAATTACCTATTCTAATCACTTAAACCTTGCCTGTGATACAATTAGGACCTGCTGGAGAGACAGGTATGTATCCCAAAGACTACTCTGTCTCTCTCTAGAACATGTTCCATGTCCATGTGAAGCAGAGTTCCTCCCTAACCCAATTCAAGTGCAACTTGGACAATTGGATGGGGGAACAGAAAATTCATTCCTAGTTTGGCACCTATGTCTCTAATGGACACAGGCAACCTATAAATGGTTCATCTCCCAGGCCCCTGCTTGTATATGTTTCATCTCCCAAGCCTCTTCTTACACTTATCAAGGGTATTAGAACTTGTTAGAGATTTGGGATGCCTAGTAAACCTCTATGAACCTATGAGCAGATAGTACGGTGTTGGTGGAAAGGCTGATAGGCACCGTTATAGCTGTTTGGATGACAGCACCTCCAGAAAGCTCTTGTTCATATTTTGGCAGTACTCAGGACATGGGGGGGGGGATGAGTAGTAGCCCTGTTGTGGATGGGTGAAAGTTGACGAAACAGGCATGGAGGAAAAGAATCCTAAAAATGTTAAGATTTAATAGAACAAAATCAAACTAGAAATGGCAGTATATTTGATATCAGACTTTGATAAATATAAGATATGTCTGCTCACCACCATGGCTAATACCCTATGTAATTATAACACGGAGTCTGATGTTTTCACTTTTAAGCATGAAATCAGATGCGATCATAAATAATTATCCTTTGCAGATTTTATCAGAAGTAAGTATGGTGCAGTAGATGAAAAACTGTGAGAGCAGGTTGGCATAATGTCCCCAGTGACCCATATGTATTTGCTGAAGATGCTGTCGGTGATGTTATGATATTATTTTTGTATTAGTAGATTCATAAAAATATGCTGATATGACAAAAATATAGAGATAAATTCAGCAAAAACACTTCAGTGGAACCACAGAATTTAATAAGATATACAATATTCAGCAGAAAAAGAGGTACTACTACAACTGGATAACATAATTACTTTAATAAAAAGAGCCAAAGTTCTCCAAGATGGTCTACACAAATGCATACCTAGTGATGTATTAATGACCTCCACCTTCAGTATTAGTAATAAAGCATTGTGAGACTTGACAGTAAAAAGAACACAAGTTACAAGTACAAAAATGAATGTTCAGATTGCCAAAATAATATTGCTGTTAAATATGTAGGATCTTTAATAGATTTAACTTTAACGTGTGTCTATTTATCAAACTCTGAATATATATTGTCTACCCCATCTAATTCTAAAGAGCATGTTTACTCACTCCAGGAAAATTGTTGTACCACGTTGTACTTCACTGACCCGGCACATTACTGAATATAGCACTTAGTGTAATATTCAAGCAAACCACCTGAAATAACTTGAAAAGGTAGGAATCTTTACTAGAAAAACCTTGGGTTAGAAATCTTAAATATCCAGGAAGAGTTTAGAAATTGTCATTGTAGTCTCTTTCTTATATGTTACTGAGAGTTATTTTTGCCTCATCTGTAATGAAATACCTATTCAAGTTCTGTTTGAAAGTCTGTGCCTGAAATGCCCCTTTGGGGAGCTTAACACCAGATCAGCTAACTTAATACTAAAAATAAGGATTAGTAATTTGGGAGAAATTTCGCTGACACATTACTTTAGTACCTTTCAAGTTCATGCAGTAAGCAAGGTTCTCTTTACATTCAAAACGATTGTCAACTGGCTCACAGATAGAAGGCAGAAAATCAGAGTAGGAGAAGTTACCTCCACAAAAAGACCAGTCACCAGTGAAGTCCCCCAGAGTTCTGTACTGTGACAATTTTTGTCTGGCATGTACTTCTGTGAAGTAAAAGCCAATACCAATGGGTTCTGGCAGACTTAGTTTGCAGATAACTGCAAGCTAGGAGCAGCTGTGGAATCCTCAAATGACTTAACAGTCCTGCAGGAAGGAGTGTCAAATAAATAACTGGTGCCAGAATCATGGACTGAAACTAAATGCCATTATTATCGTATACTTTGGAAAGTCATCTACCCCAGGGAACTTCCACATTGACGGTAAGCCCTAAGAGTTGACAGAGTTGTTTGGGATTTGGGAACTTAAATGTGCAGTTATATAACTTTTGACCAACATGTGTCCATGGTCATAAGAAAGTCCAGCTATATTGCACAGCTTATAAACGGATTGTGTGTAGATCTAGGGGTGTCAGCATCCCTCTTTAGTCAGCCCTAAATTAGCCAGTCATTGAGCATAATACCCCCTTTGCAGGTATCTGTCCATACACGTGCAACAGCTTGGAATGTCCACAAAGATGCCTTACTAAAAAAGGTACAAAGCCAAAAATATGATGTTAAGTTGTCCAGTCTCGCCTTCGTTCTTGCTGGATGTGTCCGGAGCCAATCCTCGGCTCCGACACGGCCACTTTCTATAGCTCTAGAGCTCTATAATGGCTTGAGGCTACCCCTTATCCCAGAATGCCCAGTGTCAGCTACCCAGATCTCGTTTGCCGCAAGGTTGTGTCAATACTGGCTCAGGCTTAGTATAACTTTTTTCTCTGTTTAAAGTTAAATGATTTTCTTGAAAAATGAGTATATTTTTTCTCTGTTATAGTAGTTTGTAAGTTTGTTTAGTTATAGACTCCTTATCTCGTCCTCTGTTGTGTTTTTTGTGCTGTTGGCCGTCGCCCTGTAGTCACTAGGCCTTCTGTTGTTCCCTGAACTCATTTAAGTTAGAGAGTCCCTCCTCCCTTAAGGACAGCGGTTTAAGTTAGAGGCTCACCTTTTTTTTTTTTTTTTTTTATCAATATATTTTTTTATTATTGTAGTATGTCTTTTTGTGGTACTTCTCAAAATGTCCAAGGAAGTTAAAACCTCAGGGTTTAAAAAGTGTGACTCGTGCTGTCAGAAGATGTCTCTGACAGATGGCACACTAGTTGTGTGTACTGCTTGGGGGCTCTGCACCTGCAGGACTCTTGCTCTGTTTGTCATGCCTTTAGTCCAAAGGTCCTGCAGGAGCCGACAAACAAGTTAATCCTCCATGGATTGTTGAAACTGGATTCTCAGGCTAAAGCATCTCAGCCAGTGAAATCTTTGAAGTCAGTCAAGCTGTCGGCTCCATATTCGGAACCGACCTGTGAGCTTAACAGATCAAGTGTGTCGCTGCCTTCTAGCACAGACAAGACTACTCCTTCGTTAGCTCCAACTGTTACCCCGGAGCCACAAACGAGCTGTCTCCTTCACTGGAGCCAATTCGCTCGGTGCCACAATCACCCTTACTTCAGAGCAAAGCCAGTCATCGCTCATCTTCCCACTCCTCTCGATCCTCAAAGTTATCGGATCAGGATGTGGAGAGAGTGGTCAGTAGGTTGCTGAAGTCACAGGCCCTTACAGAAATGCTTTAGAGCCCATCTCAGCAGGCCTCTGCTCCATCTGCTTCGATATCGATTCCTCCTCCGACTATGCTTAGTTCGGAGCTGGAGTCCATGGTCATTCCGGTAGTGGTTCCTTAGGCTCTGATGAAATCCTCTTCGGCTCCGATTGCCTAGGTTCTTCTTTCCATCGAGGTATCTGGGCACTGAAGCTCTCTCATTGGCTCCGAGGGGGGAATTGGCATCGGACCTTGTCCGACCCCACTCTCCCTCTTGGAGCGTCGGCTAAGTTGAGCTCTGCTCCCACATTGACCTTGGAGTCATCGCCCTCGCTCAGAGTGGGATTCTTGTCTCTTCAGAGCCATAGCCCTCTTTGTGTTGAGACCGTGACTCTTTCGAGGTCATGCGGAGAGTGCTGTCCCCACAGATGGCCCCACTATCTGTCCCATCAGCTTCTTCCCCTTCGGTGCCTGTGACAACCTCTGTTCCTCCTCCAGCCTCAAAGCGTAGGGAGCCTATGCCCCAGGACACCCCATTGGGTGAACCCTCTTCTTCTGAAACCTCCCCAGAGCATTCTGGGCAGGCTTACCGGAAGAAAAAGTGCAAGAGGAAGCTCCAAGACTCCCCTGAGTCTGTCACCTCAGATACAGACCTGGATGAATCGGAGGGGTCCCCAAGGTCCCCCTCTGAACATCCTTGAAATTTTTAGGCAGAGGCGTAGCTGGACTTCCCTGTCCCCCTCCGAGGACGAGTCTGTATACCTGGACCCATTTGGTTCCCGATCTTCCACCTCCTGGGTGTCTCTGCCTTTTGATCCACTCATGTCCGTAGTGTCTCGAAAGGCTTGGTCAGCTCCAGATTCCACGGAACCTGTCCTGAGAAGACCTAATAAATTTATCACAGCTCCCCAAGACAAACAATTCCTGACTAAAGGTGTCCCAGTTGATGCCATGGTGGTAGCAGTAGTCCTAAAGAGAGAGTTAGCTGAAACGTCCTCATCTGTCCATCCACCAAACAGAGTCTCGTACGATGGACAGATATGGGAAGCGAAT
Source organism: Protopterus annectens (assembly GCF_019279795.1). Classification (NCBI taxonomy): domain Eukaryota; kingdom Metazoa; phylum Chordata; order Ceratodontiformes; family Protopteridae; genus Protopterus; species Protopterus annectens. The sequence goes on along the minus strand of NC_056726.1, from coordinate 484,355,816 downwards.
GTTTTCATCAGCAACCTTCTCCCTTAGGTCCCTGCACTATCTTTCCCATTTTACTAGACTTCAGAGGGATCTCCTAAAAGAGCTTGGAAATACCCTACGAGATCCCACAGCTGAGGGAGCTTCAGCCAAGGTAGCTACCCAGCTGGCGACTTTAAATTCAGTAGTCAATTCCTCCATGAGGCTTATTTCATACGCAGCCGATGGAGCGAGCAGAGCTGCAGGAACAGGAGTGGCTCTTAGGAGACATTCTTGGCTGCGGCTGTGTCAGTTTGCGGAACCTTTCAGAGCGTCCTTCACCAGTACCCCCTTTGATGGCTCCTCTCTTTTTGGGTCTCAGGTGAAAGACATGCTTACCAGGTGCAAGCAGGAAGGCAAGATGCTCTCTGATGTGAGAGTCCATTTTTCCACTCCTACTAGACCATACCCAAAGGGTCAGAAGGGTGGAAAGATGTGGTTTTGAAAATCCCAGGGACCCTTGCCTGACGCACGTGGTGATTTTTCCCCAGAGTAAAGGGGGAAACAATAACACTGGCAGACACTGCCCTCGTGGCAGAGGGGGTCCGCAAGATCAGGGTGATAGAGATGCATTCTCTGACAAACCCTATCAGCATCCCTGAAGGGATGCCCGACTGCTCAACTCTGGAGGCAGTCGGGGGAAGGCTTTCATTGTACCCAATCGCTTGGCAGAATATTGCAAAAGGCAAATGGATACTATCCAGTATATCCGGAGGTTACAAAATTCCCTTCCATCAGCCCCCTCTTGTTTCAAAAAAATCCATCCCAGACTTTCCAGCCAATCTAAGGGATCAGGCAGTCACAGAAGTTTCAAGACTGCTAGAAAAAAGAGACATCCAGGAAGTCCCCGCAGACAAAGTAAGATCCGGAACTTACTCAAGATTCTTTTTATTGTCCAAAAAGACAGGGGACTGGAGACCATTTCTGGATCTCAGCAGATTAAACAAATCTGTACAAAAAGAAAACTTCCGGATGGTAACACTGCAATCCATTCTTCCCTTTCTGGGTCAGGACAATTGGATGTGCTCCACAGATCTTCAGGATGCGTACTTTCATATAAAAATGGACAGACACTCCAGGTGATTTCTACGCTTCCGCCTAGGGGCCAGTCATTACTGATTCAGAGTTCTGCCCTTTGGTCTCACCACAGCCCCCAGGGTGTTCACCAAATGCATGGCAGTAGTTACGGCTAACCTGAGACATCTAGGATTCCAGGTGTTTCCTTATGTAGACGACTGGCTCCTCACTGCTACCACCAGGCAACAACTTATAGAGGCACGGGATTACACCATCACAACCTGTGCTCAACTAGGCATCACAATAAACTTCGAAAAATCTGCTGCCTTGTCCTGTCAGTCTATTACATACATACATAAGAGCAGAGCTAGACACAAGAAAAATGATTGTAAAATTGCCTCAGGAAAGAGTTTCCATTATTCGACAACAGGTGTCACTTCTCCTGAAGAGCAAAAGAATTCAAGTCAAATATGTCCTTCAAGCTCTAGGGTCCATGGCAGCAGCCATTCTTCTAGTTCCCTTAGCAGGCTTTCACATGAGAATCCTTCAGTGGCTTCTTTTCACACAATAGTCCTTCCAGGAATTACCCATGTCTCACATGATCCTAATTACGGAATCTTGAAAAAGACACATTTCCTGGTGGATGGTCTCCCTGCTAGTGACTCAGGGCAGACCTTTCATGGAATCCCATCCGGTGGCCACAGTGACCATGGATGCTTCCCTGATAGGGTGGGGTGGGGGGCATTTCCTGGGGAAGACCGTCCAAGGCACGTGGCAACCTCATGAGTACCACTTGCACATAAACGTCCTGGAGATGAGAGAGGTGCTCCTAGTGTTCCAAGCTCTTCAAGACTCTCTCCCTGCTGGGACTATTGCAATACAGATGGACAACATGTCAGTGGTTTGGTACATCAACAAACAGGGCGGAACCAAGTCTTACCCCTTGTGCCGAGAGGCCCTCAGACTGTGGCAATGGGCGATTTCCTCCCAACGTTTTCTGACAGCAATGCGCATCCTTGGGAAATCAAGTGTAATAGCGGACAGGCTCAGCAGAGTATCCTCTGCAAGAGTGGTCTCTGAAACAGGAAATTGTGGATCTTATTTTCCGCAAATGGGGCCAGCGTTGCTGCGATCTCTTTGCCTCTCCCCTCAACAACAGAAGCAGCAGCTACTTCTCCCTTGTTCCTCCTAAAGGTCAGACACCCAGGGACGCTCTGGTCAGCGATTGGCCTCAGGGACTCCTTTATGCATTTCTCCCTAATTCCAAAAGTCATTTAGAAAGCAAAATCGTTAGGTTGCAAGGTGATTCTCATTGCCCCCCTATTGGCATCAACAGATTTGGTTTCCGTTTCTTCACCCCTACCTTCTAGCCCAGCCTTAGGTTCTGGACCCAGTGCCGGACCTTTTGATTTATCAATCAGGCGGGTTACACCAATCCCTCCAATTTCTCAAACTCACAACTTGGTTACTCCACTTCCAGTCTTAGCCAGGCTCCCCAATATTTCCCCAGCAGTGCATGATGATATTGTTTCCTCCCATAAGACAACTACAAGGAAAGTTTATGCTAGCAAATGGAAAAGATTCTCTTACTGGGCAGATTCCAGGAATTTAGATCTTTTTACAGCTCCTGTACATGGAAGTTTAGATTTCTTAGCAGAACTGTTTCGATCTGGTGCAGCTGCTGCTACCATCGGAGTACAACTAGCTGCCATTTCAAATTTTCACATCAGAGTTTTTAACTCAAGCTTAATGTCTTACAAACTCTTTAAGGCCTTCATGAGAAGTACATCTCTACTTAGACCCCCAGTGAAAGAGCCCATTCCGCCGTGGGATCTCAAGTTTGGTTCTGGCCTCCTTGATACTGTCACCCTTTGAGCCAGCAGCATCATGTTCTTTGAAATTTCTCTCTTGGAAAACTCTTTTCCTAGTTGCTATTACTTCTGCCAGATGTGTTTCGGAACTCCATGCCCTATGTGTTCACCCTCCATACCTGTTTTTTCACAAAGACAGAGTTTCTCTGAGAACCAACCCATTTTTTTCTACCTAAAGTTTGTTCAGAACACAATTTGAATCAATCCATTGAACTTCCTGTCTTTTTCCCTAATCATTCCAACAAGGCAGAATACAGATTACACCAACTGGATGTGCATAGACAACTACGTTTCTATCTCCATATAACTAAAGAGCTGAGAAAATCAGATCAGTTGTTCCTTTCATTTGCTAACAACAAACAAGGCCTTCCAGTTTCTAAAGTAACCTTGCCAAAATGGTTATCAGACAACGTTGCCTATACTTACCATTTGCTACAAAAAGATCTTGCATAACCCAAAGGTCATTCAACCAGGTCCGTAGCTACTTCATTAGCTTTTCAATCTAGATTGCCCATAGATTCAATTTGTGCAGCAGCTACTTGGGAAGATCCTCATACATTTATTTCTCATTACAAAGTAGATGCGGTCTCCTGGGGCAGGGCTTCCTTTGGTTCCACGGTTCTGAAGACTCTGTTCCAATGAGCCACCCAAGATTGAGGTGCTAGGGACACTGTCCCACCCAGCAGGAATGAAGGCGAGATTGGACAACTTAACATAAAGAAGTTATGTACCTGCCATAACATTCCATGTTAGTTGTCCTTCATCTCGCCTTCCTTCTTGCGTCTCTCCCTCCTTCCCCCTTCCTTGAGGATTGAGAGGAGTTTTTCAATGATTTCTTTGGCTAACTTATTTTGTTCTTAGTTGCTTCCCAAGCAAGCCATGACAATTTACTGTATATCCAAGTTTAATAATAATGAATTATCTTCTATGATTATGTCTAGTGTAAGCTATCTCAAACGAGATCTGGGTAGCTGACGCTGGGCATTCTGGAGTAACCAGTAGCCTCGAGCCAGTAAAGAGCTATCAAGCTATAAAAAGTGTCCGAGTCAGAGCCGAGGATCGGCTCCGGACCCATCCAGCAAGAAGGAAGGCGAGACGAAGGACAACTAACATGGAACATTATGGTAGGTACATAACTTATTTTTCTACATGGACTGACTCAAAGCCCTATCACTCTACTCAGCATCCTAAAAACTTGTGTTTGATGACCTGTGTCTGGCATGCAAGGCATCCTTCAACCCAATACTGAAAGATTTACTGCACATCAGCAACTCAAATAACATTAAAAATACTCTGTAGAGGGATGTAAACCTCCTTTGCAACATTAACAGAGTGGTTTGGAGGGACAAGGTAATCCGGTATATCTTGCAGAGGATTCCTCTGCTCTGGAAGAGACTCCCCATTCACATAAAACAAAACCTTCCCTTGTTCATTTTTAAGTGCAACTTGGATATATGGGTGGAAAACAGAGAATTAACCACAGGACTACCCCGTGTACTACTAATGGACTGAGGCAAATTAAAATGCTTTATACCGTGCATGGGTCCCTTCAAATTATCTGTGCTACGATCCCAGTTATTCTAACTAGGGATGATATGTAATTATTGACCATGGTAATGGGTAAAGGCCACAGTAATACCAAACAGGATAGGTCAATTCTTGTGAATGCATAAAAGAAGTCAGTCATAACATCTTTGGAAAGTAGTCTTTCTTTCTCTCTCTCTGTCTCTCTGTCTGTAAAGTATGTATAGGAAATATCAACAAAGAGCAGCAGGTCATATACCTGGTAGTCACACCTGTAAAACCAATGACCCTAAGTTGTTGTTTTTCATTTGGTCTTCAATATATGGGATTTGGATCCAGCATAGATCCGACTCAGCCGTATACTCCAGCATCAGAGATGAAACCCGAGCTCCTCCCCTACCCACAATGCCCCACTCTCCCTCTTCCTCTCAGATCTCATTTGCCGCTCATTTGAACAGCACGAGACTGCGTTCAGAGCTCCTACAAGTTTATTTCTTACAGTTTTTTCTACCCAGGAAGTAGGCTATTTGGATTATTTCTTCTATTCTCTTCCTACCCTTTCTCTTCCTGTGCATGTTGATGTATTTTTCAGTCTTTAAAAAAAATTCTGTTCTATCATCATCTTCTCCGTTCTCTTTTCTTGTGGTGAATGTGTGTGTTTGTACCCATGGGTGATCTAACAAAGCCAGCTGGGTTCAAGAAATGTATGGAGTGCGGGCATAAGATTCCTCCATCTGATGCCCACACTCTGTAGTAGTGTGCTTGGGGGAGGCCCACTGGATTCCTCCTGTTCAATTTGCGTGGGATTCAACAAATACCCGTTTATCGACAAGAGGAACAAGCTGATTTTGAAGGGCCTTTTGGCCCCTTTCTCGGAGGCTTCTCCTGCTCTTCCCTGCACTTCTGGGACTCAAACTCCCACCAAGAAGTCTAAGGATGGGGAGTGAGCCAGGCACAAGGAGCAGGATTGGTACAGGAAATGGTCTCCAGACTGGTGTTCCTCTGCTGAGCCTCCCACTAAGTTTAGGCCCATAGTGGTTCAGGGTTCTCCTTGGCTCCTGTTGTCCCATTTCTCCTCAGAGCTGGAGAGTTCCCAAGCCAAGTCCCACTGCCTCTCCTCTGCGCCATTCCAGGCTCTGGTTGGTTGCTTCCTCTGTCCGATCCACTCAGAGCCTGTCTGAAGCCGAGGTGGACAGGATGATGGTGAAGTTTCTCCAGGCTCAGATATATCTTGGAGTCTTGCCTGCTCCATCCCTCTTGGGAGCTCTGAACATGCAGCCTGGCTTTGTACCGATATCTCATTCTCCGATCCAACCTTTGGCTTTGGAGTTGTTGGGCCCGAGGTTTCCCGGTGTTGAGGTGTCTGCTTAGATGGTCTCTTGTACCTTGACCCCAACAGTTACATTGAACGGTTCAGCTCCGATATCATCGGACCTTACTGACTCTCGGAGCCTTAGCTTTGGTGTTGACTCTTAGGGGTTGGCATCAGTTGCGAGGTTTTCGGATCTGTCCCTTCCCCTTGATGCTTTAGCACTGGAAAGCTCAGCCCTGACTCCCCTTTCGGCACCAGGGGTGACGGTCCAGGAGACCCTGATGTTGGTGGCTTTGGCTCCGGCTGCGTGGCCTTCCGAGATCTGATTGCCTTCGAAGTGGTGAAAAGGGTCCTGTCGGCTCCTTTGAGGGCCTTAACACTTTCCTCCTCAGAGCCCGCTCCTGTTTCCTGGGCCAGAGTAATCTGTCCTGTCCCCTCAGAGACCGCCTGAAGCCAGACCTCCCGAGGATGTTCCTCTTTAGGAACCCCTTGAAGCTTCCGAGTCTTGTCTGGAGTATCCCCCCTGAAGAGTTGCTTTGGAAGCATACATGTAAGGGGAGGCAATTAAATTTCCCCCAGAATCTCTCACGGAAGATATGAATCTGGATGAGGGCGAAGGTTCCCCTGATCACCCCCTGACAGTGTCTTATTTGGAGACATCATGGAAATCCTGCATCAGAGAGTTGGGTGGTCTTCCCTTAAACCCAATCCTGATGAATCTGTATTCCTGGAGGTGTTTGGCACAGGGCCTTCTACATCGTGGGTGCCCCCCCCTCCCCATGCATCCTTTGGTAGATCTCATCTCCCGCAGGGCATCAAAGGAACTGGGCATGGTTGAGCCTATTTCTAATCACCTGGACAAGGTACTTAGTGCCCCCTCGGACAGGCCTCATTGGTCCAAGAGTTCCCCGGTCGATGCCATGGTGGTTGCAGCAGCCACCAAGAAGTAGCTGGCTCAGTAGAGCTCCTCAGTCCATCCTCCAGACAGGAGTCTAGGGCAGTGGACCCCTTTGAGAAGCAAGTGTATGCTTTAGCCACCTTTGCTCTGCATGCATTGAACTGTTTGGCACAAGTTACCAGACTGCAGAGAGACCTGGTTAGGAAACTCTCTGCATTTGCCCCAGGGTCCATGTCTGAGGAGGAGAAGAAGGGTTTCTCTTCCCAACTGGCCACCTTACCAGCAATATCGAACACATCCATGAGGCTACTTTCCCATGTGACTGAGGGTGCCTCGAGTGCAGCTGGGACAGACATTGCCTGGCTCTGGCTTTGTGCTTTTTCGGAACCCTTTAGGGCATCTTTCACGAATGCCCCCTTTGACAGGTCCACTTTGTTTGGACCTACTGTTCATAGGTAGATACTAGGCTATCTGCCCTAGGGCATTTATAAGCCTAGCCAGAGTGTATTTGGCTTCCGCCTCCCTATTAGATTAGCCTACTGTGCCTCTGTAAAGTAGGTCACAGAAGGTACCCTTTTAAGATTAGTTTACTGTGCCTCTGTCTAGCAGGGACACAGAAGAGATCCCAGGGGTGAATTTGCGATTTCCCATCCACGCGTCCAGATTTTGCTTGAAGAAGGTCAGCGAGGGGCTATGTCTAACATGAATTGGGATTCTATTCCAGACTGAGGGGAGCCTCTAGGAAATGAATCTGTCTCTCCAGCATGTCCTATTTATTTTTGTGCTGAGGTTTAGGTCCGTGGAGCGTGTAGCTCTAAGGGACTTGGATTTTTTGAGGTGGAGCATGTCCATTAATTCTGGGTTTGACATGGCTTTGTACGTCAGGCAAAGATCGCCTCTGAGTAGGCGGTAAGCAACTGAGTAGAGCTGGAGTTTCTTTAGTCGAGCTGCATAGGACAGCTGTTTGTAGCCCATGATCCTCTTGGTGAGGTACTTTTGGGGTCTCTCCAGTTGCTGCAGGTGTCAGGTAAGGTACATCCCAAAAGGGGCACAGTTATGGGCCTGATGAGTGACGAGTAGAGGGGCACAATGACCTCTCTTGATCTAGATGCGAACCCTTTCGTGATAAGGTGGGCTATATAGAAGGTCTTTCTAACCACTTTGGCAACGTGATTATCAAAGGAGAGATTACTATCTACGTTGGTCCCCAAATCTCTAATTACTTTTTCCGTACTTAATGGATTACCACCTATGTGGTAATTTCTGGGCACCTGGTTTTTCCCCAAAGGGAATGACTATGCACTTTTTAGCATTTAGCTTGAGGCCGTGGCTCTGGCACCAAGCATCCGTCTCTGTGAGACCCTTTTGGAGGATGCTTGTGTCAGCTGGAGATTCGATTATGGCCCCCAGTTTGCAGTCATTTGCGTACTTTGTCAGCCATATTCCCCCCGTGTTAGCCTGAACCTCAGAGAAGTATATACCGAACAAGAGAGGTCCCAGAACTGAGCCCTGTGGGATGCCACTTGTAACTGTTTGGATTCGGACATGGCACCTGCGATTCTGACCATGTGGGTTCTATCTCTGAGCCAGTTTGCAACCCATCTTGTGATATAGGGGTTGATATTTAAGCTGGTAAGCTTATTTATGATGCCCGAGTGGGGTATTGTGTCGAAGGCTTTTGTGATACTCTTACCCAGAGCATGAAAGATGGGAAGTCTTTGTCTGCCATTTGGATCCGCTTCTCCACTCCACAACTGACCTATTCTAGGAACCAGCATGGAGGCAAGAAGTTGTGGTTTTGAAAGTCTCAGGGCTCTTCCCAAGATGTTCAGGGTCAACCTTCCCCCAGGGGCAGAGGGGGAAATGACAGACACCGTCCACATGGCAGAGGGGAACCAAGGGTCTTGAGATTCGTTCTCAGACAGACCCTTTCAGCAGTCCTGAGGGATTGCCTGACTGCTCTGGAGGCAGTTGGAGGGGCATCTCTCTCTGCACCCAGTGGCCTGGGAGTCCATCATGAATGATTGTTGGGTGCTTCAAATTATATCCAGAGGTGATTGCATTCCGTTTCTTCTCCCCACCCCCACTCTGAAGAGAAACCTCCCGGATGTTCCACCTGGCCAGCGGAAGGTGTCAACTGTAAAAATCACCAGGCTGCTCAAAAAGCAAGTCATCCAGCCCGTCCCCCCATACCAGTCCAGATTAAGCATTTATTTCACGTTCTTTTTGGTGCCAGAGAAAATGGGGGACTTCAGACCCATTCTGGATCATTTTACCCTGAACCTGTACATTGCTAAAACAAAGTTTTGGGTGGTCACTCTCTGCAATCCATTCTGCCCTTTGTGCAGAACAATGACTGGATGTGCTCAGTGGACCTCCAGGATGCGTATTATCACATAAAAATGAACAGGCGCTCTAGAAGGTTTCTTCCCTTCTGGCTAGGAGCCAATCACTTCCAATTCAGAGCACTCCCCTTTGGACTCACCACAACCCCTTGGGTGTTTACCAAAGTGATGGCTCACTTGAAACTGCAGGGATTCCAGGTCCTTCTTTACCTGGACAATTGGCTCCTCTCTGCTCCCACCAAGCATTGACTTCTTCAAGTCAGGGATTACGTACGTCTCCTAGCACCTTCCCTGGGCAATCAGTCTGGTCAAATTTAACTTGGAACCTGTTCAAGTGTTAGATTTTATAGGTGCTCAGCTGGACACGATATATGGCAGAGTGTTGCCTCCAGACAGGTTACTTTCTCTCCAGCAGCATGTGAAGCATACTCTACAAACCCCTAACCCTCCACAGGTATTGTTCTTCGGGCATTCGGGTCCATGGCAGCCACAATAACCCAACTGCATGTCTACACATGAGGATTCTGCAGAGGTGCAGTGGTCCCTACTCAACCTTCCTCTCTCATACCTGGTCCGACTATCCTGGGTTTGTTGGGACTCTCTCCAGTGGTGGCATCCATCTCCGGAACTCCTTTTGGCCTGCCCATTTCTTCTTCCTTCTCCCTCAGTCACGGTGACCACAGACGCCTCCCAGCTCGGGTGAGGGGAACATTGCGTGGGATAGACTGTCCAAGGCACATGGTTCCCCCTTGGAGGCCAATCTGCATATCAATGCCTTGGAGATGAGAGCAGTACTTCTGGTGTTGCAAGCCCTTCAACCTTTTCTTCCCACCGGGACACTTGCCATCCATACTGACATATTTGTTGTCTAGTATATCAGCAATTGGGGGGGGGGCAGATCTTATCCCCTTTGCCGTGAGGCCATGGGATTGTGGGAGTGGGTGATCTCTTTCAACCAGTTTCTGGTGGCAACACACATTCTGGGAAAGTCCATCATTCTTGTGGACAGGCTCAGCAGAACCATTCTGATTCCTTACGACTGCTCTCTAAATCCTTCAGTGGTGGACATGATCTTTCGAAAGTGGGGTCATCCTTGCTGTGATCTCTTCGACTGTCCTTCCAACGCAAATTGCAGTGAGTTTTTTTATTTGCCCTGATCTCGCCTCCAGGGGGGTCACCCGGAGACGTTTTGGTCCATGCTTGGTCCTCTCGTCTACTTGACACTTACCCTCCTCTGCCTCTGATCCCCAAGTTTCTTCAAAAAGCACAATGGTTAAAGAGCAAAGTCATCCTCTTTGCTCCCTTCTGGCCTTGCCAAGTTTGTTTACTCATTCTTTGATCTCATCTGGTGTGTCTGTCCTGGACTCTGGATCCAGTCCCAGATCTCTTCTCTTACCCGTCAGAGGTTACATCCAGTCTTAGTCTGAAGCTTTCTGCTTGACTACTCCTGTTCCTTTGATTGCAAGGCCTCTACTAGGAAAATCTATTCCAGTAAATGGAAACATTTTTCTGTCTGGGCATCACAGCATAAACTGGATCTTTTTGCAGCCCCTGTTTCTGCCATTTTAGATTTTCAAGCCCATACTTTCTACAATGTGGCTAGTTTTTCTATGATTATAGCTCATTTGGTAGCCATCTCAAATTTCCATGTGGGGAGAATTCTGCCTTCTTTGCTTTGTCTAAACTGTACAAGGCCTTTTTGAAGGGTACTTTCCTCCTTAGGCCACCAGTCAAGGAACCCATTCCTACTTGGGCTGTCACTGTGGTTTTATAGGCCATAGTTTCTCCTCCTTTTGAACCAGCTGCCACTGTGTATTTACAGTTTTATCTTGGAAGACATCCTTCTTGATGGCTTCTGCCAAGCGGGTATCTGAGTTGTAGGCGTTGTCAATTAAACCTTCTTATGTTGTCTTCAATAAGGACAGAGTGACTCTTCGTACCAACCCTTCTTTCATGCCAAAGGTGGCCTCTGAAGCTAATGTTAACCAGCTGATTAATTTGCCAGTTTTCTTCCCAAATTATCAGAACAAAGATGAATACAAATTATATTTGCTTGATGTCCACAGACAGTTGTGCTTTTATTTGGATAGAACCAAATATTTTCCACAGTCTGATCAACTTTTTGTATCCTTTTCTAAGCCCCTTTTGGGAAAGCCTATTTCTAAGGTCACTCTTGCGCATTGGATTTCCAACTGCATCTCTACAGCTTACAGTTTCATAGGTTTGACTCTACCTGGCCCTGTCTGGGTGCTTTTCTACCAGATCAGTGTCTACTTCTGTGACTTTTTGGTCCAGGATTCCTATTAACATTTGTTCAGCTGCCACTTGTTCTCTTCGTATAAGTTTGTCTCCCATTACAAATTGGACATTCTTTCCCGGAGCAGAACATCCTTCCATGAGGTCCTCCCAAGGTTATTGTAGCTAGGGACTCTGTCCCATAGGTTGAAGACCAGTGAAAAACAACTTCAGATAAATAAGTTGTGTACTTAACATAATGTTCCATGAGTTGTTGCTTGTCATTTGTCTTCAATCATCCCTCTTTCCATCTCCCTGCCTTTGGGCTATATTGTGGACTGGACAGATGCTGGTGCAGGCTTCTTCTTGGTCTGAGTTGACTATGGTGTATGCCTATCCCTTCAATGGTCAGGGGGTTAAGTTTTTTTCTATTGTCTGTTAGATGGTACTGTCCTGCAGCAAACTCAATCTGAGGGGAAGAAGGAGAGCAAGCATTATGGGTAGGGGTGGAGCTCACATTTCGGCTTCAGTGCTGGAGTATACGTCGGATCCATGCTGGATCTGAGTCCCATAGGTTGAAGGTTAAGGAAAAGCAACAACTCAGATGGACTGTTATGGTAAGTACATAACTTCTTTTTTTCACTGATCTTTCTTCCTTCACTTTTGTTGACTATTCCTGAATCCACAGAGTGGTAACTGTTGACTTGATTTGACTTTGAAGGCTCCGTATTACTGGGTAGCTTTTGGGATTTCATTCCAGCTCTGTGGTACAGAGGGGTAAAGCCATCACTTATAGCCCAGATTAACTAGGTTTGAGTAGTACCATGAGCATATCAGAAGACAGATTGGGAGAGATGAGAGCAAAAGCCCATGTTAGCTTGCCTTTTTAAGTTGTCCATTTCTCATTGCAGGAGTGCCTCTTGTGGAAGACTTCTGGAAGTGTACTTCATATCCACAGGTACACAGGAGGGCAAACCCATCTAAGGAGTGCATCTGTCCCAGTCGAGCATACTGGTATCTGGAAGCATGCATTAGTCCTGGGATCATTGCAGTAGGCATGCACATTTCTTGCTGGTCAGCAGGCAGAGGGTTATGGGCATCTGCTGTAGCAGTCACCACAATCGCCAAAGAAGGTGCTACAATAAATCTGTTCCGATTTCCCTGTCTGGCCAATGGAATAGAATGAAAGAGTTCCACTGGAGCTTGAGTACAAAATCAAAACTGCTTGGATTTCCTTCGATGGCATTCATAGCTCATTCTATTCGTACATCTTCTCTAGCTTTTACACTTACAAACATGAATGTCTTCTTTCAATGGCCTATCATATCTGTTAAGGAAAGTATAGCCAGTTTATGTTGTCCCCATGTCTTTGCCTCCACTTGCATAGTTCATATCTTAATCCTAAAGTACATCACTCCCTAAAACACAAAAATCTTCCATGTGTTTTTGCACTTGTCAGATCATAATCTGTGACCTACAACAGCACAGTTTATACTGTGTGAGAGAGAAGTGCACAGAGTGAAAGGCTGTCACAGATGCCAGCATTTCCATCTAGACATTTCACAGAAAATGAAAGATAGCCGTGGCCCAAAAAGGTGATGGTTTTGGAAAAGGGCCACCTCTGGACCTAGCAGGCTGAGCCCTCATGTGATCCCATATTAATATTTAACAGAAAAGAGAAGAAAAAAATTGGGTCGGTCATCAGCTAGAGTCTCCCCATGTTAATTGTATTCATGACATGGCTTTGTGCCCCCCACATGTTGCCAGTTCTTCCTTAGCTGGTAAGAGATGAAGTCTTTGTTTTCAGGAACAGTGAGATGAAAGGTGGTGTTGCATTCCCCACAACTGCTTTTTTTTGGGGGGAGGGGTCATTACTGAATTTTCCATGTTGGAGTATCCAGCCTGTGTACAACTATCGTGGTGCAGGCAGTCAGTCCCTTGAGTTATCCACTGAAGGAACGTGGGTTGGTGTCAAGAGTGGAGAATGTCTTTTTCTGACATTTTCCCCTAAGCTGAGGAAAGTTGCCTGTTATTGAGAAGGACTTCATGGGGTCCTTGGACTTCAGCTGACCCATGGAGGTGGCTCACACAGATGTGCAATATTTGGTGCGATATTTTCTAACCGTTCTGGATTGCATCCCATAGAGATCAAAGTTTGTGTACTAGGACCAGTGCATGCCTGTTTTTACCATTTCTGGGTTGCACCACCCTAAGCACTGAGTCCCTTTAACTTTTCATCACCTTTGCCATCCCTTCTAAATCTAGAACTAGGGAAATGTCTCTCCCCTTCAGTCTTCCACAGGGATGGGGATTCTGAAAATCCTGACTTTTTGTTTCAAAGGCAGACAAGAATAAGGAGTCTTTTCCCTTCTTAAATCCCCCCCAGTGACCTCTGTTTTGGAAAGTCTTTCAAGCTTATGAAGCCTTATGTCTGGCCTGTTGTCTGTCTGCCTTGTGGTTAGAAAGTGGTGAACCCTTATCAGGGAACAAGGAAAAAGAGCCCCTGGGTGGGGGTGGTCATCTTTCTCATGGGACTTCTGTTTAAGAATACTGTTTTTGCATTTCCTAAGAAGGTGGATGCTCTGTTATGAAATCCACTGTAATGAAGTGACCTCCTCTTTAAGTATCCTTGGGCAAATTCCTTTTGTTATTTCCTGAGCAAAACGTAGGTTTCATACACCTTTCTGCTTTACTACTAAGTAAGTATTCCAAGGCTTTGAACAGTGCATTAAGAATAGTTTTCTCATCTTTTTAATCCCATGAATTTAGCTGTCTTTCATAAAATGGTTTCATTCCTAACTGGTGAACCAGCCATGGAGAAACTGGTAGTGCTTTCTGATCAAAGGTTGAGGGGGCTCTGAAAAAAGAGTGCTGTCACTGCTGGTTTAATTTAATTTTTTTTATATAAGCAGTTATAACTTTGACTGCATTGATTCTGTGGCCAGGGCAGGAGGCGTGGTGATGTACCTCTCCTGGATGTCGGGTGCCAGGATCCGCCACATAACCCACACACTCCGGTCACTCCACAACAAGTACAAATATGACTCTGTCATTGTCTATGACCTCAGACGTACCTCCCTGGAATACATGAAAAGAGACATGGAAGAGCTCTCCGATCTTGTAGACCAGGCAAGTATGACCCTAGCTCTTAGTAGCATTCTGCCATCAGCAAGAATGGTACCGCAGTACAAAGACAAAATGATTGACTTCAACAATTGGCTAAGCTTCTGCTGTCATTTTAAGGGGATCCAGTATCTGCCTGGGACGACATGGTCAACAGACCACAATGCTTTGCCAGAAATGGCCTGCATCTGTCGCCCCTGGGATTCCAGATACTGGCTAAGGCTCTTGCCACCCCAATAGTGCCTTTTTTAGGCAAGGTTCAAATGACAAATTCACCACCGTAACAGGTACAGGCAAGCAAAAACTGAGGGTAATGCTACTCAGTACTAGAAGTCTAAACCTCAAAATGCACTCACTCGTGGTACTCCTTAAAATGGAGAACATCGATATCTGTGCAGTGACTGAGACCTAGTTCAAGGCTCCAGAGAGCACCCCTGCATTACCAGGCTATAACTCGTACCACACCTTTCAGCCATCTAACCTGGACCGGAACACTAAAGGCAGAGGTGTGTCCATATTTATTAAGGATATCCACATCTCCAGGCTAGTTGCTCAGCATAATGCATCCAGGATTATCCAAGTGCAACTAACTCTGCAAAACTGCAATCCAAATTGTAGCTTGCTACAGATCCCCCACCATGCCCCAGGATTCCCACTCGTCTTTTCTTGATATACTGGAAAATTCCAGTGCCCTGGATGGAACTTATCCACACCCCCACCAGGAGCAACAGTGTCCTAGACCTTGTCATTACCAACATGAGTGACCGGTGCTCCACACCTGAAGTCAACTCCTCGTTGGTTCGATCCGACAATAAGCTAATCACCCTAGATATCCACATTCCGCCCCCACCCCCCATTAAGGAAACCACTCTAAAAAATTTCTCCGAAGCCAACTTCATGCTTCTTAAAACAGAAGTGGCAAACGTCATGACACCCATGGAGAAGAACAATGCAGTTACTATTGCTGAATCCTGCACAAAGGCACTCTATAAGCACTTACATGAGTGCATGGATCATACTATTCCTAACAGAACCAAGACGCTATCCTTGAAAAAAAGGAAGCCAATCTGGTGGTCCCCTGCCATAAACAAACTCTACAACAAAAGGAAGAAACTGTTGCAAAACAGAGTATAATCCCATGAGTGGAGGAACTCGCTGGTGAGCCTCAGTAAGAAGCTGAGATCTCTCATAAAATCCTCCAAAGCTAGCTACGAAAACAATCTTGCCACTGATTCTAAGGACAACCACAAAGCATTCTATAGGTATGTCAAGAATCTCAGTGGCAACACCCAGATCTGCCCTGAGATACAGCACAATGGCACGAAAATTACAGAACCAACTGATATTGCCAACATCCTGGCAGATAGGTTCAGGGTTAACTTTACCCCCTGTCACGCCCTAAGAGCCCATATCTGTACTGAAAGAATGCAGAGTCCCTGTAATCAGAACTACGCAAGTAAAAACTGCACTCTCTAAAGCCAAGAACTCAGCATCCATTGGACCGGACAACATCCCAGGCTGCATTTTACATAAACTTCAGAATGAACTGGCTCTCCATCTAAGCAACATGTTCAATCATAGCCTCACGTCAAGCTTTGTGCCTACTGAATGGCGCACAACAACAGTTATCCCACTCCACAAAGGGGGAGCCACCACGGACCCCAGGAATTATCGCCCTATTAGCCTGACGAACCTGGTCTGTAAGGCCATGGAAAGTATCTTCATGGAACTTATAAACAAAGACATTGGTAACCTCCAAACTCTGGCCCCCACCCAGTTCGGGTTTGTGAAAGGCAGGTCATGCCTCCTAAACCTGATCAATTTCTTTGAAGCAGTCACCAAAGCCATAGACGAGGATAAGGTGGTTCACACAACCTGTCTTGACCTCACCAAGACTTTTGACACCATCCCCCATTTTGGAATTATAGATAAACTCACTAAATTTGGTATAAATCCCCACGTCACAAGATAGGATGCCAACTGGCTCACTGACAGAACCCACACTGTAAAAGTTGCAGACTCCAAATCTGACTTCAAACCAATGACAAGTGGAGTACCGCAGGGTTCAATCATGGGTCCTCTCCTGTTTGGTATCTACTTCTCTGAAGTATAGGCTAGCACAGAAGGTCTCTGGCTAGCGAAGTTCGCAGATCACTGCAAACTAGGAGCCGTAGCAGAGTCCCCAAACAATGTGGACATCCTACAGAAGGGTCTCACTGAGACAGACGCCTGGTGTCAGAGCCATTGCCAAAAAGTGCATTGTCATCCCCTTTGGTAAAAACTCTGTACCCATGAACTACCACATAGGTGGCAGTCTACTTAACACCGAATGTGTAATCAGACCTTGGGACCCCGGTGGACAGTAGTCTGTCCTTTGATAATCACATTGTCACAGTAGTCAGGAAATCCTTCTACATGGCATACCTTATCACAAAAGGGTTCTCATCCAGGAAAAAAGAGGTCATTGTTCCCCTCTACTCATGACTCATTAAACCCATTATAGAGTACAACACCCCTTTTGGAATGTACCTCATAAGACATCTGCAACATCTGAAAAGGACGCAGAAGTACCTTACAAAGAGGATTACCGGCCTCAAACAGATGCCCTACTCTGATCGTCTCAAAAACTCAAGCTTTACTCGGTAGCATATTGCCTACTCCAAGGTGATCTCTGCCTAACACAAAGCTATGCCAAACCCAGAGCTGTTGGACATGCTACACGTAAAGAAATCCCAATCCCTCCGAGCTACACGCTCTAGGGACCTAAACCTTGTCACTACAATAAACAGAACATGCTGGAGGGATAGATTCTTGTCCCAGAGACTTCCCATACTCTGGAACAAACTACCCATTTATGTCAAGCAGAGTTCCTCATTAGCACTCTTCAAGAAAAATCTTGATGATGAGTGAATGGGGAATAGGAAATTCACCCCAGGGATCACTTGGCACTGCTTGACAGGGGCACAAGAAAATAACTCTCTTGGGTGGCAAAAGCCAGGGAACCTTGTTGGCTAGACTTACTTAGGCCCTTGGGCTGATAGTCTAGTACCTGCCTATGAACCTATGGGTGGAGTGACTCAAGCTATCTGTTCTTCAGAGATGATTTAAGATAGATGATTTTGGATGCCGTTTTCTGAGTTATGTTTCTGTTTGGACAAGGTATCATGAACTTGATTGAAGACCTCTAGAAAAAGAAATGGGTGTTAACTGTCATGAAAAGTGCCTTTGGTCTGACATCCCTGACTTGCTTTGCTTCCTCTTAAACTACCATTTATCCTGAGAAGAAACATTATGGAAGAATGAAGTAGGCTGTAAAGCATCAAGTAGTGTTGCCCACCCATTTCAACCTATATCCTCCCAAGAGAATAACTCTGCCAGCACAGTACTAAATACTACATAAGACTGCCCGTGGGGAGCCTGTTGTCTGAATTTTCCCATGCCTTGGGAACAGTTACAGTTTACTTTGAGTTCTACACATGGCAGTAGATGGTTCCATCTTAGACCCGTAAGGCCTTTCCCAAGAACAGTATTTGTTTAGGGATTAGACTTGTCTCCACAGAGATGCTACTTTTTAGAGGGATTAGATAGTCATAGATAGAGTCATAGATTATTACTAGGCTAACTGCCCTTATGGACCATTTTGAGCCTAGCCAATTACCCCCTGTGAGAATCAAACCCTGCACTTTGTGTTTTTAAGGTAAGCACCTTAACCATTACGCCACCCTCCCACCTATGGAGCCTGTTATTGTTTGGAGAAAGTGCTCTGCTCTTGTCTTTTTCATTTTTCACAAGGGACAGGAGGTTTCTGTCCCATTCAGGATTTCTGCAACTATATCCTGAACATCTGGTTTCTGATGGTGATTTTCTGAAGTATTTTGTCCCTACTCGGATGCATGATTATATGTTGATGAAAATGTGGATGCCTGCTGGCATATCTCTGTCTGGCTTGTGTAGAGGAGGATGTTCTTCGTATTTCACTGCTGTAGTCATAACTGATAGGATTTCCTGTCATGGAAGCCTTTGGCTGGGCCAACTACCAGAGAATTTTCTCCTCCTCCTCCTCCTGAAGCCAGTGGACACCCTGACTGAGGTCAAGACATCTGTAACCTCAGTTCTTTCTTGCCATCAAAGCCTGAAGTAGAGTGCTGGTCAGTGTGTTGGTTGGTCCACACTGAGAAAGAAGACATCTAAAGGCAAGTATCCCATTGGGGGAGCTTCTCTTATGTTTATTGAGTAATGTCAGAGAGAGTTAATAATGGTCTCTGCTGTGGCAAGCAGATACCACATTTGGACTTTCATTCGTTTTGCGTAACTTATTTGGGTCCAGAGCACGCAGTAGCTAACTGTCAGTTCTGTGCTTGCTTTAACAGTAGAACAATCAAATGTTCTACTCAAAAGTCACTAGGACCTTTGCATACTATGTCGTCCATTGGTCAGGCTGAGGTTGATCCCTCTAGGTGTAAGAAGGAAAAATGCCCAAAACTTAGGGTACAGTGCAATGCTCGTTCACCATCCTGCCAGGCAACCTAGGCTTGTTATCAATGAAGAAGGTGAAATATCTTTGTAGTCCTCTCTGATGATTGAGGTTGTGTTGCAGGCCTCTAGTGAGACCCGTTCGGAGTTTGATATGCCTCTGGGTCATTTTACTTCCACACAAGTTGAAGGACTTAGCTCATCAGTTGGGTCCAACGAGACTTCAAAGTTACGGCTTCTGACGACCGTACTCAAACTAATAAAGGTATGTCCAGAGTTTCTCATCATCAGGCGATCACCTTGGTTCACCATTCTCAGAATTTGGCTGTTGGTCTGCATCCCAGCTCTTGAGTGGAAATCATCCTCAAGTCCAAGCATAAGGCCTTACATAAGAAAAAGCTGCATCCAGCTTGCCCTGGACGAGGTCTACAGGCTACCACTTCCAAACTCAGACGTATCAACAGGACCTAGTTAGGATGGCTGAATATTTTAATTACCATAATCAGATTCAGGTGCCTCTCTCTCCCAGGTTCTGCCCCTGAATATTCTTCTGGGTAAAGACAGAAGGATATATCTCTTCTGATTTTTTTGACTCTGAGGATGATAATGATGAATACATAGTTGAGTAAGGTTTATCTATTGCTTCCAGTGGGGGATTCAGATTCTGATGAGAACCTTGCCTCGGCCTCCCCCCGAAGACTTTTCCTTTGGGGAGACCCTACATATCCTAAGGGAACACTTCAAATGGGAAGCACAGGACTTACCACAATCCAAGAAGAGGGTTAGAGAATTCATAGACTCCCTGAGCACAAACCACTTGCCATTCCTCCAGTCTTAGAGGTTCTGGACGATGTTTTCCTAGATTCCTTATAGCTAGACTCCCTCCCCCCTGCCCCTTGAAACATGATAGATTTTTACAGGGTTCTGGATTCCCATAGATACCTTTTCAAGAACATCATAGCAAAGCCTGAAGTGGTGACTCAGTGCCCTAAAGGGGCAAAAGCTATTACTTTCAAAAATCCCATACCAGCTGATAAAGAAAGGCGAGCCTTGGGCAGATTTGGCTAGAAAGTCTACACCTCTGCTACTCTAGTCATGAGGGCTTTGAATTGCCAATTTCATATGGTGAAGTACCAGGTAACCATTTTAGAGCAGATGAAGCAAAATCTGGTGGAAATTGAAAAATAAGGCCCCTTCCAAGGAACTACTAGACCTATGCAGTTCTTTCTCTTGAGTACCTAAGCACTTCATGCAGTGAGGATATGATGCTTCCAGCAGGGCAGCAGCTACAGGATCCATCATTAAAAGACAGTCTCTTGGATGCTCCTTTGGACAGAGATTTCCTTTTTGGGACAAAGACCGAAGCTGTGCTTAAGAAGATGGAGGATAAGGCCATGTCCATGCAAATGGTCAAGGGGATTCTTCAGGTTCAACATCCTCACTTTAGCCGTAATTATCCTACCAAACACTGATCCTTTCCAGCCTCTTAGTCTAAGCCAAGACATAGGAAACCTCAAAGGGAAAGGAGTCAAAGGCAGCCCCAGCGACAAACACAGTTGCAAGCAGATTCCAACAGACCTGTGGGATCCCACCACCAGGGAGCAATCTTGACTGTTCCATGAAATTACCTTTCCCCCCTCCCCTGCAGTCCTACCACTCCCTTCTTACCCCCTGTTGGACTAGGATGAAGGCTGTCCTTCCTCTCAAACAATTGGACTCTCATTTCCATGGATCAGTGGCATATGAAAGTCATTCAAAGAGGTTACAAACTTCAGTTCAAATAGCCTCTAATTCAGTCAAGTTTCCCAGGCATTCCACCAAACCAACAAACAGAGGTCTTAAAGCAAGTACAGTTCCTGTGCAACCAAAACTCTGTAAAAGCAAAGCCAATTGCATTACAAGGAAAATGATTTACTTAAGGCTCTTCCTAGTTCCCAGAAAACAAAGTATTGGGAAGTTTTTCTCAGTATAGCCAAATAATGGGATGTTCCAGAGATAGACCTTTTTGCCACCAAAGAAACAAATTCTTGCAGGTTCCAAAATTCAAAATGCCAACCCTTCAGAATTGCCGCTTATGATCTCAATCAATGCTTACATGGTAACCTTAGACCAAAAGGACACATGCCTCCATATTACTATTGAAAAATCTCACAGAAGGTTCCTATAATATGGAGCAGGTGTGAGGCATTATCAGTTCTGCGCATTGCCCTTTGGCTTGTTTACTGCACCATGGTCTTCACAAAATGCCTGGTCCCAGTGATAGCCTTCTGCAGGTCAAAGGGCATTTAGATTTACCCATACTTAGACAAGTGCCTCATTCAGGCAACAAATCTTAAAAAACTCCAAGCAGATTTGCTTTATATCCAAGAGGTCCTGGAGGTTACTGGGGTTCACCATCAATACTTCAAAGTCCCAGATCAACCCCACAAACAGGATTGTGTTTCTAGGGGCTTTGCTGGACTACCCACTCCAGAAAGTCTTCCTTCCCCCAGACAGGGTTACCTTTCTAACCCTGTACCTCCAAAAGCTCATGCTAAGGAAATACTTCGCAGCCAGAAAGTTCCTCAGAGCATAAGGTTATATAGCCTGTTGCATTCTCATGATCACCCTGGTCAGACTACATATGAGGAAGCTGCAGTGGTGCCTCAGAAATGTGTGGTGCCAACATTCTCATTCCCTCAACTTCAGGGTGAAGCTTTTCCCTTGTCTCAAGGAAGAGTTTGCCTGATGGGCCCGAACATGCGCCCTCAACCCAGCCCCTCCCTTCAGGTTCATCCCTTGGGACCAAACATTGACATGGATGCCTTGCATATAGCCTGGTGAGCCCACTACAACTTACAGACACATGTCAAATGGGACTTCCAGTTCAGGAACAAACAAATCAACCTACAAGAACTGATGGAAACGAATGGAAACCAAGAGTATGCCTAGTAAAGACAGACAAGTACCGTGGTTATGTGGTATGTAAACAAGCAGTGTGGGACTCTCTCTTAGCTTTTTTGTCCTGTAGCTTTGGACCTTTGGGAAAAGGCAAACTCCCTAGGTCTGCACCTCTTGGCACAGTATCTACCAGGAGAAACCAATCAACTGGCGAATCACATAAAAGCAGGAGCCTGCCAGGCCCTAATGAGTGCAACTGTATGGGGAAGGTTTTCCTCAGCAGAGCCAAAAAATGGGGTGTGCCACAGATAGACCCTTTTGCCACCAATGAAAAGCTCACTTGAAAAATTTTTGATCAAAGATCAAAACAAGGTCAGCCTAGAAGACCGTCCTTCTTCTTCCCTTGGACAGGACTATAAATCTATGCCTTCCCCCAGTACCCTTGCTCCACAGAACACTGCTGAAGATAAGGGAAAAAGGGCCAAGGGTCATTCTTTTAGCCCCAGATTAGCCAAAGCAGCACTGGTATCCTCTAATGCTCGCTCTAAGCAAGATTAAATCATGGTTGCTGCCCCAACAGGTGGACGTTTTCACACAGAACAAGGGCACTTCTCTACACCTGAACACACTCAAATTGTCAGCCTGGATGGTACCTTGACCCCCTAGAGGGGGGGGGGTCTCCTCTCGACAAGCCTATCCTACACATTCTTAATGAAGCTAGGAGGCCTAGCACAATGCAGTCTTACTCAGCCAAATGGAAAAGATTCACTATATTGTGCAGATAAGAGGCAGAGCCCTCTTCAAGCTCAGATGCCTCTGATCCTTTCATACTTATCAGAACTTTTTGACAAAAGAGTTTCACATTCCTCTGTTAAAATTCATGCCTCAGCAATTTCGTCTTATCTGCTTACTCAGCCTCCTCTTTTCTCCCATCCTGTCATGAAGCAGTTCCTGAAAGGAGGATTATCCACATTAGAACCGTTAGGAAATTTCCTGTTCCCCCATGTGATTTTAGTTTCATTCTGGAAAAGCTCACCATCCCATTTTTGCGCAGATACCTCCACAGACATCATATTCCTTACCTGGAAGACAACCTTCCTGCTAACCATTACTTTAGCTAGAAGGGTTTCAGAGCATCAGGCCCTTATGTGTGTGGAACCTTTCATCACCCTCCACCCTGACAGAGTTTCTGTTAGGACCAACCCTTTCTTTATGCCTAAAGTGGTTAAGGAGATCTGTTTAAACAAGACCATCTCCTTGCTTACCTTCTTTCCTAACCGTCCATGCTTTGGATGTGCATAGGCAGTTGCATTATTACTTGTTCAGAACAAAGAATTTCAGGAATTCTGACCAGCTTGTTATGGCCTTTGCCTGTAGCTATGAGAGGAGACCAGTTTCTAAACAAATAATCTCCAAATGGATCTTCCAGTGTATCTTGTTTTGCTACAGTCTTCATGGTAAGAAGCCTCCAGACACTGTGAGGTCACACTCTACTAGGGCTATGGATACATCTACTGCTTTTCTGAAAGGGATGACCACTAAGGACACCTTGAAAGCTACTTGGTCCTCTGTACATACTTTCACCAAACATTATCACCTTCCAACCTTCTCCAGGTTCAGAGCAGGGTTTGCCACTGCCGTCTTGCAGGGCATCCTTTCCTCTTCATAAACTTTCCATTCACCCACCCACCTTTCAGCTTTGGGACTTATCCCATCAGTTATGACTGCAGCAGTAAAACATGAAGAACATAATACAGTTGTGTAGATTTACCATAAATGTAGATGTTCCATTGTATTCACTGTTGTAGTATTCTTTCCCCTCTTGCCGCATAAGATTAGGGTGGTTATTCTCATCTCTAGTTCCAAGTTGTTTCCTCCTCTTCCTCCGTACGAACCGTGGAGTTTCAGAACTTAGACCATTGACCTTAGGAACATAGTAGGGGGCTCCTATCTGTTGCGGGCAAGAAGGTACTGAGGTTATGGTGCAAGCTCACTTTCTTTATACCCAGATGTCTTGAGGTTGGTCAGGGCATCCGTCGGCTTCAGAAAAAGAAAATTCACTGGTAGCCAGGCCAGCTAATGGCTTCCACAGCTGGAAATTCCATCAGTAATGACCGTAACAGTGAATGCACTCTATCATCTGCGTTTATGGTAAGTGTACACAACTGTATTTTCATTTGGTTTGCTTTTTAAGGGCCTGTGTTTTTGTACATCATACAGCTCATTACTGTTTCTTGTCTCCTGTGTTTCCATAGTGTTAGCATTTGTGACTGACTGCTTGCAGGAGAAGGAACCTCTAGTGTTCCTTGCATTATTTACTGCTGGTAGTCCTGTCATAGGTAAGTACTAGGCTTGCTGTCCTTGTAGGCCAATTTCCCTTCCAAAGGTGAGAATAAAACCCTGTACCTTGTGTCTATGAGGTAAACACCTTAACCATTATACCACCACCTGACCCCCTTGTACTTACTGGTAACAGTCTTTGCTTGACTCTTTTCTTTGCCGTAAATTGGGAGAAATTTTCTTTGGCTCCATCTCAAAGGATTACTTTTACTTGGAACAAAGTTAGGCACTATTCAGTCCATTCTGTGGTTATTGTAGTGTACATTGTAGGCTTGGACCCCCCCCCCTTTTATCTTCTGGTCTTTTTCATGGCCGCAGCCTTTAAATGTCCATTTGCATATGTGCAGATGAAAATGTTGTAGTAAACACTGTGGTGCATTGGCTTCAAAATCATCACACACTCACAAAAGTGCTGATGTTCTTCTTTGTCTGTGCTGTAGACTGCTGGCTAGATGAGTCACACAAAACTCAGTGTAGGCTTTCCCTTCCTACAGGTGCATCTGTCTCATTGTCTGACAATAAGCACATTACTAGAGAGCAGGGAAGTGCAACAGGACTCTTTGCTTATGCAAGGGAAGTGATCCCTTTTGGAAAAGAGGCTTCACCCAAACTATGTGGAACTAAGACCAGAGTGTTTCTCTCACTCACATTTCTTTAAGGGAAGTTGAGACCTGAACCACTCCTGCTGCTGCTGTGACAACCAAGTTGCGACATGGTAGATGAACAAACAAGCCATGTGCGTTTACACCTTGTGTAGAGAGTTATTTTGGACCCTGATATAGTGGGTAGTAGTCAGAGATGTTACTCTTTCAACTATTCACATGCCAAGAGAAGCGAAATGAGGTGGTAAAGTCCTTGCCCTGCAGCACTAGCTTTGTCTTTTTTAGCTGAGCATGAGGGAGTGTTGTGTTGTGTTGGAGTTTGTTTGAGAGGGACATTCTGGAGATGCTTTTCATCACAAGAGAACACAGTATTTAATGTGTTCTGCTTTGTTTAGGAGAGAAAGGGAGAGTTGATAGTCAATGTGTTCTCCTTTTCATGGCAGGAGGATTTCTGAACCTGATTCTTTGTTTGCCCTTTGATTTTTTTTTTGCCTTCAAACAGACTTCAGGGAGGAAAATACATTCTTGTTGTCTTGTAGTAGCAGAAAAGGTTGTGATTTTTAGGTTCTTGGGTCCCTGGCAGTATGAGAAACTTTAAAGTTGTACCTGGGCTGCTCTAAATGGGTAATCCTGAACACAGTTTAGGAAAAAAAAGCAAGCCAAAGAGGAAAACACTGGCTCAAGGGTACCACATACATTATATGATTTATTACAAAACAACACCAACATGCTTTTTCAAGTAATCGTAAATAAAGCAGAAAATGAAGCTTTTGTATAACCTAATAACTGTCTATCCAATCTGTAACATGATCTCATTAACTAAAATAGCTTTTTTTAAAAAGATAGTCCCCGGGATTCAGTAACGCCTGTACTTGAGTGTACACCATTCTGAGTGAACAGATAACACAGACATAACTCACACCTTCTTCATCCTAATTTCAGTTTTCCTACCGATATTCTTGCAGCTTTAAATATTGACAGGGATTCACAAAGGTTACCACAAAGTGTAGACTACATGTACACTTAGTGTAATCTTTCTGAGGGACTAGAAAGCACAAAAATGTGATAAGAATGTTCTTGAATACTTATCGTGTACACTTAATGCAGGCTATATTGAATCTGGCTCCAATAGAAACAAACAATCCCCTGCACGAACGGCATGTGCACGGCCAAACACCAAAGTCAAATCCAAAAGAAAAGGCCAGCACCCAACTCCAGTAACATAGACATTACTTTTTTATTTCAAAATGAAACAGCAAAAAGTGTAACAGTACACCAACATGGTTGTACCGGTTTCGGCAAAGCCTTCCTCAGCAACCAAACATGATGCAACAAATGAAAAAAACCTAACATGCTGTCGTCTTACTTATAAGTAAGTTCATACTAAATGCAAGGAGCTCCCTCTAGTGCATATATTAATAATGCACAATTTACTATCCAAATAAAATAAGTATATAGTGCTATATATTAACAAATATAATAATGTGTAAAAAAACACAATATAAATCTGGATGCTTCAAAAATGATCGTTCAAACCCGGAAGAAAGAGCCCCCAATTTGATAATCCACATTTTTTCTTTGTTAGTAAACATTTCATGTAAAACATGAGATTCTTTATGCCTAACCTTGATGTGATCAATAACCATGAAACAAAAAATGCCCGTAGGGTATACAGAAATGTGTTTATACAAAGAACTGGACCCCTTTTTATTCTTAATATCACTGAGATGTTCCCCTATCCTGACCTTAAAAGGACGGGAAGTTTGTCCAACATAAAATGCTCAACAATTGCACTGGGCCAGATAAATCACCCAAGAAGTACTACAATTAGCAAAACATAGAACATTGTAAACTTGTGGACAATTGTGTGAAGTGAAGGCCTGACATTTTAACACCCTAGGGCAATAGGTACAATGACCACATAGGTAACAACCCAATATTGAACCACCAAATAAATTGGTTTGAGTAGTTGAGCATACATCCTTGTTATAAACCCTCTTATAGTGACCGAAAAGAGATCCCAAAGACCGCCCTTTACGAAATGAATAATGATACCGATCCCCTATGTAATTATTTAGGACTTCATCCGATTTTAACAAGTGCCAATGATTACGAATAATATTCATAAAACCAACAGTATTTTTCCCATAAGTTGTTACCAATCTGAGCAAATCTGAATTAACAGAATCCCGAACCCGATAAGATAATAGCTCAGTTCTATCTTGCTGGTTCGCAAAGCGATTAGCCCTTGTGATATCACCCCCTTGGTAGCCCCTACTCTTAAACCTGGATATAAGATCCCTTCTGTGATGGTCGTATGTGGAAGTAGTGGAACAAATCCTTTTGACACGAAGGAATTGAGACTTGGGGATATTCTTGATGACATGCTGGGGGTGGAAACTGGTGGCATGTAATAGGGTATTGAATTGAGGAAATTTTCTAAATATCTCACTCTCAAGAGTGTTGGTATCTGTTCTTTTTACCAAAATATCCAAAATTGTTATTTCAGATCTAGAATAAGTCGACTTAATTTCAATACCCCATATATTGCCATTCAAATATTCTAAAAATTCCATAAGGAATTCCACATCAGCTCTCCACATCATCGAGCAGGCATCAAGATATCTCCTCCATATGTCCATTTCATTGATGTAAATATTGTGACCAATATCATAAATAGGTTCATAGATTAGTACTAAGCTAACTGCCCTTGCAAGCCATTTTAAGCCTAGCCAATTATCCCTTGTGAGACTCAAACCCCGGACCTTGTGTTTGTAAGGCAAACACCTTAACCATTAGGCCACCCTCCCAACCCCTGATCTTCCACATACGCCATAAATAAGTCCGCATAAATGGGGCCAAAAGATGCCACCATAGCGGTGCCCTGAATCTGCCAAAGCATCTGTCCTTAAAATAGAACACATTATGAATCAGGACCTGCTCTGTCATGCAATCCAGAAGGGTATTAAACCAGGCTTATAAATGTTGGCCTTATCCAACCAATATTGCAGGGCCAAAAGTCCTGCCCAATGGGGAATACTGGTATACAAGGAGGTGACATCCAAGGTGCACAGAAGCCAATTAGATTCTAGTTGTGTCTCAGAAATAATGGAAAGGAACTGAGTAGTATCCTGAATTCTTGAACGTATGTAAACCAAAAGTGGTTTTAAATACAAAGTAAGGAATTCAGACAGAGGTTCTGTCAAGGAACCTCTGCCTGATACTATCGGTCTACCAGGCGGTCTTATGGGATCTTTGTGAATTTTTGGCAGAAAATAAATGTACTGCCTGCTGGGACAGTCAACCTTCAAATGATAGCATACTTCATCAGTAATGATGCCCTCATCTTTAGCCATATCTAAAAAAATTGTCAATATCCTTTTTAAATTGCATAGTTGGATCCACTTTCATTTCTTGATAATGATTGTTATTAGATAGCTGATGATCACCTTCAGCTTCATAGTTCCCAAAATCCTGGACCACCACAGCTCCCCTTTTGTCCGCAGAGAGAACAACAATTTCCTTATTATTGATTAATTTATCTAGCCATATTCTCTGATGTTTATCCAAATTATCCTTCATCCTATCCTGTTTATATAAATATATATGTAAATCTTTAAGGACCGCATTTTGGAATGTTTGTACAATGGGTTGCATAGGTGGCCTGAACCTGGTGGACCTGAAGCGAAATTCCCTAAACTCAGAGGCAACATTATCTGAACCATGAAAAAAACATTTTAAATTCAAATTGCGACAAATGTTTACCACATCCTCTGCAAAATAATGCTCCTGAACAAAAAACCCAGGCACAAAACTTAGTCCTTTATTCAGTACATCAACTTGTTGATCATCCAATACTACAGAGGAAATGTTATGCACATTATTAATTTTGAATTCTAGATCTTGGTCATCTGTTGAAGGATATCCCCCAGCCCATCTGGATTTATGATGCTTCCTCCCACCTCGTCTCTGGGACTTATACCTAAAGGGACCTTTCTAACAAAGAGTAGGGGCTACCAAGGGGGTGATATCACAAGGGCTAATCCCTTTGCGAACCAGCAAGATAGAACTGAGCTATTATCTTATCGGGTTCGGGATTCTGTTAATTCAGATTTGCTCAGATTGGTAACAATTTATGGGAGAAATACTGTTGGTTTTATGAATATTATTCGTAATCATTGGCACTTGTTAAAATCTGATGAAGTCCTAAATAATTACATAGGGGATCGGTGTCATTACTCATTTCGTAAAGGGCGGTCTTTGGGATCTCTACAGTCACTATAAGAGGGTTTATAATAAGGATGTATGCTCGACTACTCAAACCAATTTATTTGGTGGTTCAGCATTTTATGTTGGACAAACTTCCCATCCTTTTAAGGTCATGATAGGGAACATCTCAGTAATATTAAGAATGAAAAGGGGTCCAGTTCTTTGTATAAACACATTTCTATATACCCTACGGGCATTTTTTGTTTAATGGTTATTGATCACATTAAGGTTAGGCATAAACAATCTCATGTTTTACATGAAATGCTTATTAACAAAGAAAAAATGTGGATTATCAAATTGAGGGCTCTTTTTCCTCCGGGTTTGAACGATCATTTTTGAAGCATCCAGATTTATATTGTGTTTTTTTACACATTATTATATTTGTTAATATATAGCACTATATACTTATTTTATTTGGATAGTAAATTGTGCATTATTAGTATATGCACTAGAGGGCGATCCTTGCATTTAATACGAACTTATTTATAAGTAAGAAGACAGCATGTTAGGTTTTTTTCATTTGTTGCATCATGTTTGGTTGCTGAGGAAGGCTTTGCCGAAACTGGTACAGCCATGTTGGTGTTCAGTTACACTTTTTGCTGTTTCATTTTGAAATAAAAAAGTAATGCCTATGTTACAGGAGTCTGGTGCTGGCCTTTTCTTTTGGATTTATATTGAATCTGGCCCAGGGTATGCAATTCATCTACTAACATCCTTGATTGTAATGCAGGTGTTAAGTTACATGATTAATTCATACCAGGTGTATAGTCAGTTCTTAGTTTACATATCTGTTTGTATTTGCATCTATCAGTTATCAGGACTTCATTCCCACCTCTGACGTTTTTCTTAACTTTTTCCATAACATTAAACTTAAATATATGTTAATTCCCTTTTTTCTGTGTACTTTACTTCCAGGTTGTCAGCACATACCTGAGTAGTGCTCACATATTCTGTCCGTAAGCCTCCTTTACTATTCCTTTTACACAGTGATGGGTAGTTTTCACAATGGGCTAAATCAGAGTTAAATTAGATGCATCACATGTGCCAGATGTGTCAAATAGTTTAGTATTAACAGGATATCTGAGTATGATATTAATTGATATATATTTACAGAAAACAGAATTAAAATAGGGTCTTAGTACCCTTGCCTCCATCTGATGATCTTAACAGTTTCCTGTTCTTTGTGTTATAAGTACATTTTAAATTCTTTGAGTTTTTGTAAATAAATCTAGGGCCATCACAAAGACATTGTTTTGAGTCTGTAAAATGATTGTAAAATAATCCAGTGTTTCCTATAACATGAATATTCTGTGTGATGATAATAAGTCATAGATATAGTTGTATTCTTATTTTTATTGATGATCTCATCCAAATTTATATTTGCTTCTGTTATAGCCCATCTAAGTGATTGTTTTCCCCCAGAGTACTTTTTGGAAATTACTTTTTATTTGATCTAACATTTCCATTTCATATCCTGTTTTAGAGAAGTCTTCTTATAACTGGACCATTTTCTTATCATATAATTGTTGGTTCGTAGTTCTAGATGTTTTCATCATCTGGTCACATACTACATTTCTGAAATATGGTTGGGAGGTATACTGTTCCTGTATAAATACATTATTTTCTCAATCTCCTTTTTATATGTAGAGGTTTCTGTCTCCTCATTTCCATAATGTAAATGAAGGTATAAACAATCTATTTTTCATTGGCTCTTTATTTTAAATTTCAAAAAAATCTTTAACATTGTTAATATATTCATAAAAAGCATATAAATCTTCCAGTGAGCCACCCCATAATGAAAAGTCATCTACAAACATTTATAAACCAAATATTTTAATAACATTTCTGTCACTGTATATGAACTCCTACGGTAAACACTGACTCATATTGATGCATGAAAATGCTTTTACTAGTAAAATGGAACCCGATTTTAAGTGCGAAAGTTAATGACGTGGAAGCTTTTCCTAATGACTTGACTAATACTACACAAAATGAATTAGTAGAGAAACTTGTGTGTTAGAATGGAAATATAGGAATATAAGCACTTAAAATGCGGCATATGAGCTGTGGTGCTTATATTAAACAAGGTGTGATACCTAGGAGGTAACAAATGCTAAAAATGCCCACCCATGAGACCTGTGAACCAACAATTATATGATAAGGAAATGGTTCAGATAAAAGAAGCCTTCTCCGTAAGATGATAAGAGATAGAAATGTTAGATCAAATAAGTAGTATAGTAATTTCTGAAAGGTACTCTAGGGCAAAACTGTCATTTAGTTGAGCTATAAGAGTTGTATAGTTATTTTGTGGACAGAATCAAAGCATCCAGGCAAGTTAATCAGCTCCTTGTTTCCTTCAGTTCTGTAGGGCACAGAGTTACTACTCTTTCTGTCAGTTTCACTTTAACATTGTGTTTCCTTCGATTGTTGTATGTATGGGAATGAATTACTTGTTCTGACAATTGCTAGTCATTTGACTAAAGCTTTTACAACTTAAGTTTCTTTTTCCTAAAAGGCCTTTCAGCATGGAATCAATGTCGCAGCAGCATGGTCATCTCTGAGCATTATTGCCAGACATGGTGATCTGGATAGTGTTTCTAAGCCCAGATATTCCTTGGGGGTGGTAATCAAGGGCCTGCTTCACTAAACCAACCAATGAGGAGGATAAGCTAATTTTATTGACATTTAAAGATGTCTAAATTTCCTTAGTAGGTATGAAAGCTGTTTGTCAGTAGTATTCATAACTTATGAAAATCAGCTGCAGGCTAAAGTCAGACTTAACAGACTGACTCCCAGGGCTCTGCATGCATCAGGGCACAGGCTGACACCTCTGTTTACATCTTGGAAGAAGGGGACATCTGCCTGCACCAGATCTTCTTTTGGTCCTTGGTGGAGTTGTATGATTTATCCACTGGACTTGTCTGAGCCCCATCTCCTTTTTAGGTGGACACGCAGGTAGTTGCTAGCAGATCCTTGTAGGCCAGACACTAGCAAAAGGATACATTACATTTGATTTTTTGTACAACAGCAGCCCTTCAGCCTCAGGCTGTGAAGGTTTTTCAACTGGGAGAACTCAATCATTTGTTCCTTAACATCTAGAGCAGGGGTGTCCAACCTTTTGGCTTGCCGGGGCCACATTGAGTGAACAGAAATTGTCTTGGGGCCACATATAAAATATATCATATAGCTAACTCTTTCGCTGCCACAGGTGACCAAAGCTGATCTCCTGGCTGTACTGTAGGTGCATTCGAACAATGAATAAATGTAATGAATGCCTAATATTTGCCTTAAAATTATAATTATAATTCTCTAATCTAACAGTTAACTCTAACATCTTAGTTTTATATATATATATATATTTTTTTTTTTTTTTTTTTTACACAAATAAACAGATATTCACCACAGCACTAGCATTTCTCACTGGGAAAACCACTCCAGCAGTCCATAGGTTCATAGGTTTATACTAGGCTATCTGCCCTAAGGCATTTATAAGCCTAGCCCAAATTATTGTGGCTTACGCCACCCCTTATATGAAAAATTACTGTGCCCATTAGTTTGTTGTGCCTCTGTCCAGCAGTGACCCAGAGATGATTCCCGGGGTAAACCTACGATCTCCCATCCACAGGTCTAGATTTCTCTTGAACAGAGTCAGCGAGGTGCTCTGCCTCACATGGACCGGGATTTTATTCCACAGCATAGGGAGTCACTGAGTGATAAATCTATCCCTCCAGCACGTCCTATTTATATCCGTGCTAAGGTTTAAGTCGCTTGCTCTAGTGGTTTTGGTGGATTTGGATTTTTTGAGGTGGAGCATGTCCATTAATTCCGGGTTGGACATGGCCTTGTATGTCAGGCACATGTCACCTCTGAGCAGACGGTATGCGACTGAATAGAGCTGGAGTTTCTTCAATCTGGCAGCATATGACAGATTTTGGAGTCCCTTTATCCTTTTGGTGAGGAACTTTTGGGGTCTCTCCAATTGCTGCAGATGTCGGGTGAGATACATCCCGAATGGGGCATTGTACTCGATCATTGGTCTGATAAGTGAAGAGTACAGGGGAACAATGACCTCACTAGATCTGGATGTGAATCCCTTCATGATCAGGTGGGCAATGTAGAAGGTCTTTCTAACCACTTTAGCAATGTGAGTGTCAAAAGAAAGGCCACTGTCAACCTGGGTCCCCAGGTCCCTGATAACCTCTTCTGTGCTTAGTGGATTGCCACCTATATGGTAGCTTGGGGTTACCTTGTTTTTCCCGAAGGGTATGACTATACATTTTTGGCGTTTAACTTCAGGCCATGGCTCTGGCACCAGCTATCTGTTTCCGTGAGTCCCTTCTGAAGGATATCCGTGTCCGATGCACTTTCCACTATGGCCCAGTTTGCAGTCATCTGCAAACTTTGTCAGCCAAAGTCCTCCCATGTTGGCCTGTACTTCTGAGAAGTAGATGCCAAACAATAGGGGCCAAGGACCGAGCCCTGTGGGACACCACTTGTGACCGGCTTAGAGTCTGACACAGCGCCAGCAACTCTAACCCTGTGGGTTCTGTCCTTAAGCCAGTTTGCAACCCATCTTGTGACATATGGGTTTACATTTAAGCTGGTAAGTTTTTCTACAATACCCGAGTGGGGTATTGTGTCGAAAGCCTTTGCAAGGTCAAGGTAGGCTGTATGGACTGCCTTTCCTCATCAATGGCCTTGGTGACTATTTCAAGAAGTCGACCAAGTTCAAAAGGCATGATCTTCCCTTGACAAAGCCAAACTGGGTCGG
Organism: Protopterus annectens; assembly: GCF_019279795.1. NCBI lineage: Eukaryota > Metazoa > Chordata > Ceratodontiformes > Protopteridae > Protopterus > Protopterus annectens. Next base: position 484,322,141 of record NC_056726.1, on the reverse strand, counting down.
GTCCAATGTCTGCAAGTCCCCTATATCTTTGTTTATGAGCTCCATTATGATCCTCTCCATAGCTTTGCAGACTAGACTTGTTAAGCTTATGGGGCGGTAATTACCAGGGTCCGTAGAGGCGCCACCTTTGTGGAGTGGGACCACAGTTGCCGTGCGCCACTCCTTGGGCACGTATCCTGTGGTAAGGCTGAGATTAAACAGCTGCCTTATGTGCGGGTTTAATTCCTCATTTAGCTCGTGTAGCACACAGCCGGGGACACCATCCGGTCCCATTGATGCTGTGTTTTTAGCTTTAGAGAGAGCAGCTTTCACCTGCGCATTTGAGATGTCCGGGAGGCTACACTCGGCTGGGATAGTTACTCTCCTTTAGGACGGGAGAGGGGGCTGAAGTTTGCACTGAACCTGTCTGCCAGTATGTTGGCAATGTCTGTGGGTTCAGTGATTTTTGTATCATTTTGGACTAATTCTGAGCATATCTGTGAGTTTCCACCCAGGTTCCTAACATAGCTGAAAAAGGCCTTATGATTGTCCTTTGAATCCATGGCAATTTTTCTCTCAAAATTGGCCTTAGTTGATTTTATGAGTGCTCGTATTTTTTTACTAATAATGATCAGGGGTGACTTCCCTTTCATGGATTTTGTTCCATCATGTAATAGCTTTCTCCTCTTATTGTAAAGTTTGTTAATGGCTGGGGTCCACCAGACTGGACGTTTGCCCTTTGTGGAAAGAGTCTTGGTTTTATTTGGGATTGCCTGATCCATGCAGTCCTGGAGGTGTTCATAGAAGGCATTTGTAAGGGCTTCCGCAGCTTGGGTTGTGGTTTCCTCTGACTCAGGGGCCTTGAAGGATACCACACCAGTCTTGAGTAGTGTGAAGTTTGCTTTAGAGAAGTTCTTCACTATGGTTTTTTTTGTTTGGGGTGGGGGCGGGATGTGGATTTCCAGTGAGATTAGTTTATGATCAGATCTCACCAATGAGGGATATACTTCCGGTGTGGAGCATTTTGTCCCCATGTTTGTGACAATGAGATCTAGTATATTTTCTCCTCTCGTGGGAACAGTGACTAGCTGTTCCATGGCATTTGAATTTATGAACTCCAGGAACCGTTGGGCTAGAAAGTTAGGGCTTGAGTAATGTTCCCAGTCTATATTCGGTAGTTGAAGTCACCCAATATGATGGTGTTTGGAGATACATTTATACCCTCCAGTGTCTTCAGGAAGGCTGTGTGGGGTTCCTGAGTTTGAGAGGGTGGCCTGTAGCATGCTACAATTTGTAGAGCAGTTTTGCCTATTGTTAGTTGCACCTGGATGGTTTCGAAGCTTCATGCGTTGCCACCAACCTGGAGGTGTGAGTATCCTTTATGAATATGGATACACCCCCTCCTTTTGTGGAGTGGTCCGGGTTTTGGGGCCGGAACGCATGATATGAGGTAAAACCTAATAGTGCCGGGGTGCTCTCAGGAGCCTTGAACCAGGTTTCAGTTACAGCACAGACATCGATGTTCTCCATACTGAGAAGGGCCTCGAGTGCGTGCATTTTGAGATTTAGACTTCTGGCATTGAGCAGCATTACCCTCAATTTCTTCCCATTTTTGTTTTCTAGGGTGGTAGGTTTAGAATTTGAGCCTTGCCTAAAAAAGGCACTATGGGGGTGGCAAGAGCCAACTACATAAAATGTCAACATTAGCAGTCCTGCAATACTATAATCCACAAAAATAAGCCAACAAATTTGCAATAAAGTAAAGAATTCACATTACTGGCTTAATAAAACAATTCTAAATAAGCTACAAGAGGGTCTCACCCAAACAAATGACTGGTCCCAGAAACATGGCTTCAAGCTAAATGCCAACAATACATCATCATCCCCTTTGGGGAGAGTGATGCCCCCACAAATTATCACATTAATAACAATGTTGTAAGCAAGCAATCAGTTGTGCAGTGCTTGGGCACCCAGGTTGATAGAAACCTGACATTTGACCACCATGTTGTCTCTTTTGTACAGAAAGCTTTTTACATGGCCCACCTCATTAGTAAGGGTATCTCATCCAGGGACAAGGAGGTCATAACATCCCTGTATTCTTCCTTTATAAGAGGCATTACTGAGTGCAAAGCCCCTTTTGGCATGTGCCTCAGCAAAACACCTTGCCAAAAGAAAGACTACAACCATTTCTGACAAAAAAAGGTCGAAGAACTAAGTTCACTTAGTTTTCCAAACAGAGTAAAAAGCTTCTTGCTTTCCTCTGTCTCTCACTATAAATTTCATCACTGGCTTGCTTTCCAGGCTAAGAAAGTTCCTGCCTTACGAGACTTCCTCCACCTCAGACATACTGGTTATATTTAAAATGCTCACTACAAAGACCACAGCCTTCATACTAGAGATGGACTCATCCATCCAATTTCCCATCACCAAAAGGACCATCAATAAATTAGCAAACAACTGCTCAGCAAAAGGTAAATCAATAAGAAATCAAACCCTCTAAGATCATACTACATACTGGAGTAAACATATAACTTCCCTCCTATCTAAAGCCATTTGACATTCAGACATTTTAATTTGTGCAGAAGTTATTCAGAGACTGACAGATTACCGAGCTGTCACATTAGCACTCTGTGCTTACGTCCAAACCAATGAAGCATACTTGTCAATTCCAGTAGAATTAAAGTAGCTTAATATGAAGGCTATTTGCAAGGTTACATGACAGTTTATATTGGCAATAAGCAAAGATATTAAAAAGGCTCTGTTTCACATAATTATGCTGAAAAGTCTTCCAAGGTAAATACAACCTTCTGATTTAGTGTGGGACCGTACCTCTCAACCTTAGAGTAAGATATCCGGAGAAAGAAAAAAATAAAAGTGGGACACAGGCCCCAAAATAGTTATGCATCACAGACACCATTAAAACAACTGTAGCTGCAAACATTATACATCACTTATAATCTTTCTATCCCATCATTGTCACTTAAGCGTTATATGGCTCATTCAATCTTGCCTTCTTCTGCAACAAAGAAAACAATGCTTTGAAATGACAAATGGATTAAAAATAATACACAAAACACATTGCATCCACATCCTGCAACTTCCTACCTGCAAATAACCACAGAGTTTTCACTGAATCTAGGGCTGCTTATTTCCCAGGAATGATAGCTCTCCCTAATTAAATCTAATAGGACACAATCTACCAGGATCTGGACTACCTGAAATAAATTAAATTATGGCCTGCAAATTGCAAGTGCACTTTATTTACTTAAACTATATTTCTAAGATCACTTACTGTATTTTTTCAGTAACATCTCAATATCCATTTCCAGGTCACTTTACAAGACATTGGCAGTGGTAGACTTGGCATCCTCCAGATCCCTACAGGGCCACACTCGTACTGCTAGCATTGTCCATTAAATATAAATATCCATCCACTGTAAATGGCAAGAAGCTATCTCTTAAAAATCTACTTTTGGCATGCCTAGTACCCAAGTATTAGGTTTTGAAACAAAGGAACATTCTCCACAGTCCGTAAGTCTCTGTCTTTAATAATCATCTACTGTTGCAGCCCTCCCAACACACAAACACACACATACACTCTAAAACCCACAACATTTAAAAAATGGCATTGTGCCCACCTGATTTGCCAGTATTGATGATCCACCAAAGCTATACTTATTGCTGTCCAATCTGCCACTACTTAGAACCCACCAGTGACAAAACAGTACTGGGTGCTTTTTTGTTCATCAGAAAAAAAGAATTCAACTTTATATGCTACAGTCCCACAAAGTCAATCCACTACTGACCCTAGGCTACTGTCTCATTCTTACTCCCTGGAACTGCATTAGCTTGGATGACTAATTTTATTTCCTAAGCAAAAGACACAAATTGAAAGATGAAGCGAAAATCCATACAGTTGAGAGGTATGATTTAATATTCAATACAACACTTTATCTGTCAGGAAAGGTGCAATTTAATGAAAGTGTACTTTTAATGTATGATATATCTTGAGCTAACTTATTTGTGTTCAAGTAGGTAGATTGATCGTCATTAACCTCTTTGTGCATGTGTCTCTCTCTGTCATGCACACATACACACACATGCACTCTTCTTCTACTTTCTCATACACAAACATTCTGCTTTCATGCATGTGCTCAAAGACTCACTCACTCCGCACTTACCTATTAACACAGATAAGTGCTGACCCTTTCAAAGGCAATGGCGGCAAATCCATACACGAGTCCCTCTTCAGCGAGAACACACACACACTGATTCTTTGGTACGAAATAACAGTGGGAACACACAGATCCTTCTTTGGTGCAAAAAAATCAAAACTACAAGGGTGTTTTGGTGCATGCGCACACTGACAGAGTTATAGGTCACGGGTGTGAAAAAACAAAAAAAGTGTTTTGAGGCATGCGCATATCAATGTTGTAGTTAGAGGTCAGGGGCCACATGGAAGAGCTCTGAGGGCTGCATGTGGCCCGCGGGCCACAGGTTGGACACATCTAGTCAAGAGAATGTGATAGAGGAGCACAGGGTGTTGGATCATAGTGCTTTAAAAAGTGTTTTGAGCACCAAGAAGAGCATGCTGCCCTGAGTAAATCAGAATCTCATCAGTAGTCCTCTCACAGGAAGCAGGTTTCCATTCCATGGTATTTCAAGATTAAAATAATCAGGGGAGGAACTTTTCCAGCAGTGGCAAGTGGCATTGAACAAATGTCCTTTAACCCCCCCCCCCCCCACCTTTCAAGCACATTATGGGCAGAGACATTGCACATGTCACAGCTCTTACTGCTGTGATGATGATGAAGTTCAACCTATATATCCCAAATAGCCTCCTGTCAGGGTGTGATTCAGATGATAGGGACTCGTATGGATTCTTACATGATGACACAGCCATTGGAGACATCCTTAAGAGTATGAGGGAGCATTTGAAGTTGGTAATGAAGCAGTCTGATAACAGAGGAGCTATATAGAAACTACATTTTCATTTGAGTTTTATATCTGAAGAAGGGCTTGGTCTCGAAAGCGCTCATTCTTGTGTTTTTAATTGTGTTTTAAATAAAAGTTTTGAAGCTGTTCAGCGTGGTGGCTATTACCTACTTTTTTCTTCTTTCCTATGCATATAATACCAAGAATTAGAGAACCAAAACATATTATTTAAGTCTCTATTCATCCTATAATAGCTGCACTTTCCCTTAAAAACAGATGCATATTCATTCAGTCCGGGGGGGGGGGGGGGTGGCTTTTATCCTAAGTTGCCATATCACCTCCTTTTTTCATAATGTTAATTTTCAGTCACCTCTTCTTGGGTTCTTTTTCACTACATCCAAGATATCAGACTTGAAGCCCCCAAATTTGACACACTCACATGAGTGTTATAAGGCACTAGTTTCTTTTTCTTGTTATGTCGTAAAGGTGCTCATAAATTCTATTTTTGAGCACCCTCTCAGGTCTCCTATGTAAAAACTTGGGCAGCCCCCATATTTTGCTAAATATACCAGTTTGGAAGTTGCACAATTACCTTTTTTGAAATCGATTTTACTCTATAGTCCATTTTCTATGGTGAGATTTTGTGTACCAATGATGTAGGAACAAAAGTTGCATGCTCCACAAGGTGTTGTCCTCCTTTTCACTTCTCCATTTTTCAGTCGATCACCCTCAAGGAGTTCCTTAACATTCTTTCCTATCCTGTAGGTGAACCTCTGCTTGTCACCCACTGTTTCACTTAGCTCTTTACTGATTTTAAAAATGCTCCAATTAGCTTGTAGTATATCACTCAAAGGTTTGGTAAAATGGTTAAACTCCGTAATAAATTCTTTATCAAACTTTTTTCTGAATCCTGAGTGTTTTCTGTATCAAGCCCCACCCCCAAAAGTGGGTGTATTTAGTACCCCATCCTTTGAGAATATCCTCCAAAATTTTAGTAACCAGTTCACTAGGGTAGCCCCTGTTAGTGAACCTTTCTTTAAGCTTATTTAATTCTGTCCCCAGTTCATTCTAGTCAGATGTCATCCTAGCTATCCTAATAACTTGACCCTTCACTAGGTTTTTTTTTTAAACTGGGGGTGAAAACTATCATAGTGTAAATAGCTGTTACGCCATGTATCCTTCCTATGGATGTTAGATTTAAATCTTCCAATGATGTGTGACACAGTTACATCCAGGAATTCTGTCCTTGTTTCACTCATGTGTAAATTTAAAATATGTGGTGCAACCTTTTAGGTACTCCAGGAATCTAGGTATTCCCTCGGGGTCACCATCCCACAAAATAAAGATGTTGTCCAAATACCTCACATATAAGTGCAGGAATTTTGAAAATGTACTATTAAGGACATATTGCCTTTCCCATCCCAACATAAGATTTGCGTAAGCGGGGGCACATGCTGCCCCACTCGTTACTCCAGTGACTTGCTGAAAATATTCACCCTGGAAGTGAATGTAGTTGTTCTTCAGAATAAGGTCCATTAATTCAGCTAATATGTTAACCAGTTCGTCCAACAGTATGGGTTGAAAAGTAAGTTATTCATGGAAAAAAATTTAGTCCCTCTTTCTTGAGGATGACTGAGAACAAATCTTTTACGATGATGGTCAAAAAAAAATCAGACCTTCCAAATGGAAGATTTTAATCTACTCAAGAAATCCCATGAATCTCATATCAGGTGTGGGGTATTAAAAACTATTTTCTTCACATTATGGTCTGTGTATACTGCTAGTGGGTGGGTTTTAGAACCACTAGCCGAAACTATAGGCCTAAATGGTGGATTTTCAACTGATTTGTGAATGTTTGGTATTCCAAAGAAGTTGGATATAATAGGGTTAACCTGTACCAAAAAATTATAACTAGCTTCACTAATCCTACCATCCATTGAGTACTCTTTTAAGTATGAGTCATTTCTCCAGTAAACAATAGATATCTCATTCCTTGAAACCGGTTACAAGTCTCATTACTAGTCAAAAGGTCGTCATGGCATTGTTGTAAACCTCAGTCTCTTAAAACACCCCCCTCCGTTATCAGGCTTCATAATTCTTATCCCACTGTCTTTCCATAAAAGTTGAAGTGTTTTATTTTCCTCTTTAATAATAATATAAGAGGGGCTGGGGTCCTTTAAAACCTGTTCGTAAATGTCCTCAGTTGCACATTTTTCAAATACCTGCAAAATTGGGTGGAGGGATGGGTTAAAAGTCCTGTTTCTTTTAAACTCACTAACCCTATTACTTAAATTATTCCTAACCTCGGTTTCCTTAAAGAATATGCTCAAATTAACTTTCCTTACAAATAGTTTAAGGTCAAGAGGAGTTTGTGGTACGTCAGCCTTAAAATTGGGCACAAGTTTTAGCCCTTTCAAAAGCAAAGTTAAATGTTCTTTCACTAACTCTTTGTCAGTGTAATTATAAGTCTTAAAAATCACTAAATTGCCCAACTATACTGTTCCTGTCATATTTTATGCATTCCTCTTTCTCCTCTCCCCTGCTTGGAGTTCCATATACCCCTGGGCTTGGTACCCTTGTCCCGAGTCCATGTTGGTTCTCATCTTGTTTGCTAACCTCTCGGAACGCCTCAATGGAAAAAAAACATCAGTATTAGGGGCAGAAAATGAGTCAAAGTTCATCCAGCCTTTCCTCTTATTTTGTAAGTAGTTGTATTCATATCTAGGGGGTGAAAGGGACATGTGGAAACCCACATCCCTCCCTCTTCCCCTCCCTTCTCCCTGCTTAGTGTGTCCCGATGGTTTGGGACCAGGGTATGCTCTTCCCTCATCGTATTGCAACCTCTCCCTTGCCATTTACTTTTGCTTCTTAAGGAATATATTCTGGCATTTTTTCTCAGCATTAGTTAAAATACGATGATACAACTTTTCATGTTTAGGGAACAATAAATCTTTCAATGTGTCATGGTTAAGTATATCCACCTCTTCTTTCAGCTGGTTAATCATATTTTCATTAAATTTAAGAATCATTTTCATTAACTCAAATCCACATTTGTCAAAGAAACTCCCAAACAACCTAATAATATCAGTGTTGTACACAATCCCAAAAGGATACTTAAAAAATCTTAACCCCTGTGAAACAATTTTCATTTTCAAACATTCCTTGATAAAACTTTGATCAATTTGCAAACTTTTGTATTTAAACAACTTTTCAAGTTTAAAAATCATTGCTTTCAAAAGTTAAACATTCTTTAACTACAACAGCTTCACCATGTTCACTGTTCGCATTAATGTCAGTAAAATGAAAGGAATAGTCCATAATGTCTTTAAAACCTCTTTGGTCCCCTCCACTGCTACACCCACATTACGTTTCACTATAGGTGCTGTTTCAACAGTAAATACTTGCTTAGAGTCACCAGTTCACGTTGTTTTTTTTTTTTTTTTTGCTGGTTTTGTTAGTGTTGTTCATTTGAACACCATTACATCCTTCTTTCACACCCCTGCTTACTCCTTCGTTTACTGCAGGATTCACCAGTTGAATTTCCTTTGTTTCTCGGTCAAGCACACTAGTAGCTCTGTTCTCAACTGCTGCAAGTGGAGAGGAAGTATAACCTATATATCCCAAATTGCCTCCTGTCAGTGTGTGATTCAGATGATGGGGACTCTTATATGGATTCTTACATGAAGACACAGCCATTGGAGACATCCTTAAGAGTATGAGGGAGCATTTGAAGTTGGTAATGAAGCAGTCCGAGAACAGAGAGAATTTCTATCTGCTAGGCATGGAAGAGCCTAAACCTATGGTGCATCCTCCAATGTTTGAAACTTTTGAAGATGCTTTCTTAGTGACCTTTGTACAGCCAGTTTCCCAGCACCCCAGGCCCAAGAAACTGGATAAATTGTATAGAGCGCAGCAAACTTACTAATCTGTATAAAATGCAGCAGCAGACCCTGTGGTTGTTCCCTAGAGAGATGCAAGTTTGTTAAACTTATTGTATGTCAAGTACATTGGCAAGTGACAGTGAAAGCAAAGTCCTAGCTTGATGTGAATAAATAAATAAATATATATATGTGTGTGTGTGTGTGTGTGTGTGTGTGTGTGTGTGTGTGTATAATTTGGCTGCTGTGATATTTAAAGCATTAAATTACTAGATGCAGATTATTACGTACCAGTCAAGAGTCCCATCTCAGATAGCAGACTTGTCTTTAGAAATTCAAGGTGAAGTAATGAAATTGCAGATTTGAAGGATCTGAAAGTTAAATTCTCCCAAAATGTTGGGAAACATATGAGCAAGTGTGCTTGTGACTTGTTGGCCGTGGGTTTCAGAGCAGCTGCTATTCTGCATCAGTTGTCAGATGCTATGCCTGGGTTAGGATATATGTGTTACTTCAGGATGCCAAAGGAGAGCTCCTGAAGCCCCTTTGGACATGGAATCTTTCTGAGAAACTTTCAGAGGAAGTAACAAAAGGTGAAAAAAGGCAAGGTCATACAGAAAATGAAGCCATTTCTTCTACTTTCTGATTCCTCATAGCATAAATTACCTTTCCAGTGCTGGCTGTTTCATTAGCCACCAGCCTAAGGACTGGTAGGGCAAAATGTGGTACTCAAGAAAGACTGACATAGTCCCTCTGCACAAAGGAAGACCATCAACTGACCCTGGGAATTATAGGCCCAGAAGCTTGACTAGCCTCATCTGCAAAGCCATGGGAAGAATCATTATGGACCTTATTAACAAGGACATAGGTAATCGCCAGATGCTGGACCCAACTGAGTTCAGATTCATGAAATGTAGATCATGCCTGTTAAACATGATTGACTTTGAGAAAGTCACCAAAGCTCTGGATTAGGGAAAGAGAGCGCATACTGCCTGTCTTGACCTAGCCAAGGCGTTTGACACAATCCCCCATTCGGATATTCTAGAGAAACTCTTCCATCTGGAAATGAACCCCTACATTACCAGATGGGTAGCCAGTTTGCTCACCAACAGGACACATACTGTGAAAGTGGGTGACTTCACCTCTAGCAAAAGACCAGTCACTGGTGATGTACCACATGGTTCTGTGCTGGGCTCCTTACTGTTCGGAATTTATTTCTAAGAAGTCCAGGCAAACTTTGACAGCCTGTGGCTGACCAAGTTCAATGGTGATTGCAAATTGGGAGCAACCATTGAGTCAGCCAACCATATTAATTTAATGCTGATAGGGTTAACGCAGACAAATGATTATTGCCAAAGCCACGTATTAAAGCTAAATGCAAAAAAAAAAAAAAAATGCACTATTATTCCCTTTGGGAAAACTGACATCCCTGCTAATTACATTATAGACAGCACCCCCCCCCCTCTAAGTGCAGACCCAGTGGTACGTGGTCCATTTACACAAGTTGATAACAGTTTGAACTTTTTACTACTGTGGATACATGGTGGTCAGAGATCCTTCTATATGGCACATCTTATAAGTAATGGCATTACATCTAGATCTAAGGATGATGTTATAATTCCATTATACTCAGCCCTCATAAGGCCAGTGCTCCCTTTTACGTGTACCTCAGCAGACAATTGCAACAATTGGAGAGACCACAGAGTTTTCTCACTAAGAAATTACAGAGTATGCAAAACAAGTCTTAAGCGGAAAGAGTGAAAGCCCGGTCACTGTATTTTGTCTCTTACAAGTTGCTAAGGGGTGACCTATGCCTGGATTACAGGGCAGTCTCAGACCCGGCCCTAAGGGAAATGCCACACATTCGTAAGTCAGACTGCACAAGGATCACTCACGCCAAGGATCTTAACCCAGCCTCTGACTTGATCAGGACATGCTGGAGAGATAGACACATCTCCCGGAGACTGCCTCTTCTCTGGAACAAGTTTCCAGTTCACGTGAAATAGAGCCCCTCCCTGACCCTCTTCAAACATAACCTAGATTAATGGATGGGTGGCTGCCAATTCCCTCCTGGATAGAGAGAGTCTGCATTAACTATCATAGACCCTTACTTTTGTGAACTTCACTGACCTAACCACCATTTGGGGCAGCTCGGGATAAATATGGCTAGGCTTTTAAGGGGTCTATTGCTGGTTAGCCTAGTAACTTTCTATGAACCTGTAAATCTATGGAGGGGTAAGATGAAGAATTTAAACGGAAACAGAATGAAAGATGTTAGCTACTCCCTGTGAACAGCTGTGACTCAGTTTTCTTCTCTTCCTCATCCCTGAGCTACTTTGCAGAGACTTCAATTTTGAGCATCATAAGTGAAGGGTACAGAATTAACTCGAGTTCATCCCACCTTTTATAGGGCTGTTCCCAGTTCTGTAAAATCAACTGCAGCTGAATGATAGAACTGCCAATGTGGGAAGAAAGATTGGGCTTCTACTCCTACTTATTTGAAAATGAGATAGACCAAGGAAACTGGTTCTGGACCTATCCAGACTATTCCTCTTTCTTATGTGTACTCAGATTCAGGATAGCTACCTAGCAGTCACTGCTCCCTCTTCTCTTCCTTTAAACCCTTCTTATCACAGTGGGCCTGAAAGATGTTTGCTTCCATATATTAATTCTCAGGAAGTTTCTAACATTCAAACTCAGGCTGTAGCATTATCAGATGTTCATCATTCCCACTGCTGCAGTAGCCTTTAGGCTATATGGGTTGTTTCTCTGACCAAGAATCAGCAACCATCCAGCTTTACAGAGCTCAAGCTTCTCTTCACACCTTCATTCTGGCTGCTGATTGGCTAGCCCCAAGGAGAGAAATCAACATTTAGAGTGAACTTTTCTTCAGTATTTTCATGCCGACTTGAGAAGTAGTATCTCAGGGGCTTCACAGGAGCAGCAGTTTGCTTACAGCTTTATTTCTGGCAGATAAAGCCCCACTGGGGAAACCCACCACTCGGACATTGTTGCCCTTTTAAGAAAAAAAAAATATTTTATTTTCTGTTTAAAAGCAGTGTGTCCTCTTTAAGCAATCTGGCATTTTTACCAGTATCTGACGTTTCTTGATGGGGACCACTGTTTTTAGCTGTTTGTGTTATTTAACTAACTGGGGGCTATTTTTTGTGAAAAATATGTATACTGCTTGTGTAACCTTTTATTTTGTGACTAAAAGGTTTCCTTTGGGACAGGCAGAGATGTGTTTTTCAGTTAGTGTTTGTGTTCACTTCTTGACAATTTACCTGCCATTTTCTCTTTCTGTCAGTTTACTTAACATTTTAAAAGGACTGCTGACAGGGAATTTGAGTGCTGCTTGTGCTCTTATTTTCTGAAGGACTGTGATAAGTGTGTGCAAATGTGCTGCTTGTGTACATGAGTTGACAAATTACTGTCAGACTGACTCACTGTAGCAGTACTTACCACTTTTGGCACTTCCTCCTCTGCTGCCACATGGATACTTACCCTGGCCGTGCTGGTTCCACTCCTGCTGTTCTAGAAAAAAAATAATAATTTGCCAAGCTTTTCTGTTGCCACAAACTCGGTCTGTGCTTCAGCCAATAGTGGGTGAACCTGTAGAGGCCTTTGGTTGTTCATTAGACTACTCACTCACCTCTCTGGCTTTCTCTGGTGTACTCTATTCGGCCAGCATTAACTGAATGTCAACTAAATCCTCTTTGTGTGTTCTTTTGTGTGATATAGGGCTAGGAGACACTTCAGGAGATTCTTCACAGGACTGAAGCACGAGACCATTAGACTAGACAGATGTCTCTCCCTCATGTCAGTCTAGTTCCACAGGGACTCCTATAAAGAAAAAAACTAAATATTAAACATTTGTTTATCTTAAAAAGTAATTAAACTTAAGAAAGATGATTTTTCTTACCTTAGCAAGGCATGCATTACAGGTTGCTTTCTAAGTGGTTCTGAATTAATGAAGTATATATATGCAAGAACAAAAAAAGCAATTTGAGGTTTGAATCCACATTAGGGACACATTGGGACTGGGGGATGGCATACTGGTTAAAGCGTTTACTACCCAGACACAAGGTACAGAGTTTGATACTCACCATTGGAGAGAAATTTGCTAGGCTTAAAATGGCCCAAATGTCAGCTAGCCCAGTATTTACCTATGAATCCTTGTGTCCAAAAAAACATTACAGATAGACATCCCCTATAAATAAATTCCTGAGTAAACATGGTCTGATGATTCTGATTATGATCGAGAATAGGGCTTTTTCTCCCCCTACTAATTCACAACCCCAGCTCTCTGACTGCGAGTAAAGTATTAACTCTTACCCTCTTGTGGAGGAATTTTCTTTTAATCAGACCATAGCCAGTGTGAATGAGGTATTTTTATGGGAACATATATATATGTTCCTCCAAAACTGGCAAGATGATATGATGTGTTACAAATGGATGTTCCTCATTCCTTTCCTTATTCCCCTATACTGCCAGCCCTGGAGGATGTATTGAATATGCCTGTAGTCATCCTGATATTCAGCCATCAGCCCCTAAAAAAGCAGATAAAATTTATGAAGTGCCTCAGACTAATACATTTCTTTTCTCTCATGTTAGATCAGTCCCAGCTTCTATATCCGTTGCTTTGTCTACTGGTAACAGGCTGATCTTGAAAACTCAGTATTCATAACCTTTGCATTAGCCTCCGTCTAGCGACCCGAACATACAGCCAGTATACAAAAGCTTTAGTCACTGCAAGGTACGTGGGACATCTGACTTTGGCCCTAGGGTGCATGGGCCATAAAAATGACATCCACACGTACCTTCCCCAGAACTTCTCTACCGTCAGTCAAACTTCAGCTCATCCTGCCGTTTAAAGTTAAGTACCCCATTAAGGTCTTTTCTTGTTCTTTTTTCTTGGTCACTGCATGTCCGCCCAGGTTCCTGTCATTCAGAAAAGGAAAGTGTAGGTGTGGATGTCAGATCCCTCATAAGGGCACCCATGATCTGTGTCTATTCTAAGGCCCAACCATGACCATAAGGCCTGCACGATTTGTCAAGCCTTCATCCCAAAGACTTTTTGCAGCCATCTGCATGCCCTTAATATCTATCTAGAGAACCAATGACTCAAGCATCTTGCTCTTGCGCTGGAAGGGCCATCAAGCCAAACCACTGAGCCACCAAAAAAGAAGGCCAAAGTTACCAGGCCTGAGACTACTGCTTCACCTCTTCCACCTGACGTTCCCCCTGTGGCTGAGGTACACCTGGAGAAATGTATGGAACCAGCCGACTCTGGTTTAGCAGGTACCATTACGGAGGCCGCAAAACCAAGGTCTGAAAGCACATCTGTTGAGGTAATGCAGACGTCAGGTGCTGTAGATGAGGGGGAACCTTGGCTTGCTGCAGACTTCCAGACCGGTCCTTCCACCGCTAGTGAGGCTTCTGAACCTAGGCCCTCCTTAGGACCTACACCCTCTAGGCCTGTTGCTTCTTTAAAAAAAGAAACAGAAAAACAAATGTGACTTCTCCTCCTGAGAACTTGCCTAATTGGCAAGCTTTCTCTGTTTTTGTTCAATGCCTTTATGGTCCTTAGGCCTTCCATGGCTGCATCTCCTCCAGCTGCCCCTCCTGTTATTAACCCTAGGCCCCAGACTGTAGAAACTCTTACAATAGAGGCTGAAGATTCTTCTGATTCCATCTCTGAGGATTCTCTGTCTTAGGCTTCACAAATGCCTTTACTCTCTAGGGTATGCCTCCCAGAGGAAGACTATTCTGAGAGGGATTCCCCTGGGGAGAAGACCTTACCTTTGGGGAAACCTCTCTCGGATGAGAGAGTTTTTCAAATGAGACTCCACCGAAATGTCTGAATTTCAAAAGCGGTATTATGAACTCCTTCAAATGTATACCCAGTCACCTTCTGCCATTCCACCAGTCCTTCCAGCTTTCTTAGACACCTTTTCTGCAGTCTCTAAAAATCCTGAATCCCAACCCCCTGCTCCTAGAAGGCCTGACAGATTTTATAAGGTCCCAGAAGGGGCAACATTTCTTATGAAATGCCCTGCTGCAGATCCTGGTACCATTTCTGTCTCTGCAGACAAACCCTCTAGACTGCTACCCTCTACCTGTGCCCTTCCTTTGATAAGGACAGCAAAACTGTGGAGAGGATTGGCAAGAAGGTTTATACCTTTGCCACTTTGGCATTTAGGGCCCTCAACTACCAGACACATATTGTCTAAGTACTCTCTGGCTCTTTCTACTCAGGCTTCAAAGCTCTTTGATGACCTCCCTGATTCAGCCATAAAGTCACAAATCTCTAACCTGATCTCCTTGTCCTCACAAGTGACAAGACACTCATTCAAATGCAGTTATGATGCTGCAAAGGCCTCAGCCAGATCTGCAGCCTCTACCTCAGTGCTCAGAAGGTACTTTTGGTTGAGGCTCCAACCCCTTCCAGATGATATCAGGGCTACATTTCTAGATGCCCCCCATGGACAGTACTGCCTTTTTTGGAGCCCAGTGGCAGAACTTTCAAAACCCTTCAACAGAAGGGGAAAGACCTATAGGACTTGAAACATTTGTTTGTGTCACCAATTCCTAAATTCCACAGAAATTAACCAACTAAGACCAGATTTATTAAAAAAAAAAATCTGTTCCTCCTCCTTCTGCTAGGGACAAAAAGAGTTCCAGAAAGCAGCAGCCACCTTCCAGGCCTGCCCAGACACTAACCCAGAAACCTCCATTTCAGGAGCTTTTACTCCAGACTTTTCCTTGTACCAAGAAAGGACGGCCCATGGAGACTCATCCTGGATCTTTCGCATCTCAACCCTTTTCTTCAAGTATCCACCTTCCGCATGCTCATTCTTCAAAGCCTATTTCCACTGCTAATGCCTCAGGCATTTATGACCACATTGCACATGAAAGATGGCTACTTGCATATCCCCATCTGTCCCAAATACAAGAAGTACTTGCACTTCTGTGTGGGTTCCTCTCATTTTCAATTCTCTACTTTATCCTTTGGACTATCTACTGCTCCATGGATATTCACCAAATGTCTGGCTCCAGTGATAGCCTATTGCAGGGTCCTAGGAATACAGATTTTCCCATACCTGGATGATGACCTGATCCAGGAAGACTGTTACAGTACTCTCCAGAACCATCTCCAGACAGTTATTTCTTTTCTGCAGTCTCTGGGTTTCACCATCAACTTCCCCAAATCCAGTCTAAACCCCTCCCAGGACCAAGTCTTCCTGGGATGCAGAATCAGGACAGACCCTGTAATGGCATTCCTCCCACCACAAAAGTGGAAAGTGTGAAGGAATACCTGCTGTCTTTCATCCACGCCCCTGCAATGACAGCAAGAGAATACCTCAGACTCCTAGAGCATATGGCTTCCACAATCCCCATGTTGCCACTGGCAAGACTCCACATGAGGAAATTTCAGGATTACTTGAGGTCCACATGAACCCAACACTGTCAGTCCTTGGATCACATCATTCTCTTCCTACCATGCTTAAGGAACGAGATCCTTTGGTTGGTTGATCAAATCTCTCTGAACCCAGGACTTCCCTTACAACCCCTATTTTCGGTCCAGGAAATGTACAGAGATGCTTTAGACCCAGGTTGGGGAGCTGCTGTGGGCAGCTTGAAGGTGCAAGGCACATGGACAGGCCCCTTCAAGAAGGAGCCAATAAACATCAAGAGAGATTAGAGCTGTTATCACTGCTCTGAGGGCTTTCAAACATATGCTGAAGCAAGGACCCCTGAAGTTGTTCATGGACAACACTGCTGTTCTTTGGTATGTGAACAAACTGGGGGGGGGCGGCAAGATCATGCTTGCTATGCAGACTTGCACTCCAGACCCGGGAATTGGCAGTCCAGCATGGAGTCATTCTGCAGGCTTTCTGTATCCCCTCAGCTCAGAACACTCAGGCAGACAAATTAAGCGGGTCCATGTCACAGTCCCACAAATAGATGCTACACAGGGATGTGTTTCTGGATATAGTCCACAGGTGGGGTACACCACAAAAAGACCTTTTTGCCTCCCCTCTGAGCAGGCATCGTCCATAGTTTTATACCAGGACACCCAGCCCCCTAGCAAGGGTGACGGATGCCTTCTGTATCTCAAGGAAAGGGATGTTTCTGTATGCACCCCCCTTCCCACTCTTACCGAAAGTACTAATGAAAATTCAGCAGGGCAAACCAAAAATCTTGCTGGTGACTTGGGCCGAGACAGCACTGGTAACCCCTCCTTCTGCATTTAGCCAGGGGCAATCATCACAAGTTACCTCACAGAGTGGACCTACTACCACAGGACAAGGGATCCCTAATCCATCCCCACTTGGAATCTCTGAACCTAACTCTGTGGTTAAGAGTTTTGATCCCTTTCAGACACCTTTACTCTGAGGATGTGTTAATGTCCTGCACGAAGCCAGGAAACCCAGTACTAGGAGATACTATCTGTCCAAATGGAAAAGGTTTTCCATTTGGTGTCTAAAAAGACAGCTAGACCCCTTTCAAGGAGAGGTCTCCTTGGTGCTGTCTTATCTGTGTGTATTGCTGCAGGCAGGGTTGGCATATTCCTCTGTTAAGGCCCACCTTGCGGCTATTTCTGCTTGTCTGCCTCTTGACCCTCCACTTGCTTCTAGACTTTAAATGAAGTTATTCCTTAAAGGAATTCTACACCTCAGAGACCCCAGGAGGCCAATTCCACCATCCTGGGACCTGAACTATGTATTAGAGAGGCTCACCATTGCCCCATTTGAGCGAGCAGCTACAAGCCTGTCTTAAGTACTTCACTTAGAAAATTGTGCTTTTGGTGGCCCTGATATCAGCCAGGAGAGTGTCAGAGCTACAGGGCCACCCCACCTTTTTAATCTTCCACAAGGATAGGGTAACCCTACAAACTAACCCGTCCTTTATGCTGAATGTGGTCTGTGAGTTGTTCCTGAACCAATGTATCTACCTCACCACCTTTTTTCCATAACCCCAGAATGACTGCGAGAGAGTCATGCATTCCCTTGATGTTCGCAGACAACTAAGATTCTACCTAGGCAAGACCAAATCCCTTAGGAGATCATCACAACTGTTTGTCTGCTTTCACCCCAGGGCTCTGGGAAAAGCTGTGACAAAGCAGACTGTTTCCACCTGGATTTCCAAAGCTATCTCCTTTGGTTATACCTACCATGGCAAACACCTGGACTCTGACATAAAAGCCCATTCCACTAAGGCCATGGCCTCCTCTGGAGCATTTTACAAGGGTCTGGACACTGCCTCTATTCTAGAAGCAGCTACCTGGACATCTGTCCATACCTTCATCAAACCACTACAAACTGGACCATATCTCCAGATCTAGAGCAGGTTTTGCTAGGGCAATCCTGCACGGATTTTTGGAAAATAGTTCCAAACCACCCTCTTCATCTTCCATTTGAGCTATGACACTCACCCAAAGGTTATGAATACTGCAACATGATAATTGAAGGACATAGAATACTTGTGTAAAATCTTACCATAACCATAGATGTCCTTGTCTTTCATGTTGCAGTAGTCTATCCTACCCTCCTACCCCATATAAAAAAGTGGGGGGGGGGGGGAGTTGCTGGATGACTTGGGACTTGTGCAGCTATCCTAGGACTGGGGTCCGATTGGGACATTCAATTATTCAGTTCTAGGGAAGGTACATGCAGACGTCAATTTTATGGCCCACACACCCTACGTCCAACGTCAGATGTCCCACGTGTACATTGCAGTGTCTAAAGCTTTTGTATACTGGCCAGATGTTCTTGTCGCTAGGCAGAGGCTAACCCAAAGGTTATGAATACTGCAACATGCAAGAGGACATCTATGGTTATGGTAAGATTTTACACAACTATTCTTTCTTGTGACAAGGAAGGCAAGGTGTTGGACTGCCTAGATAAGAGAGTGACTTTTTTTCTTCCACTTTATCTTTCACAATTCTCAGTTATCAGGCATACTTGTGGAAGTTTATGTTTTATTATATGAGCAGTCTAAGGAAATTTGCTACCACACTCCCTGCAGAAGAAGGATCTTTTCTGAATCAGATTTTTTTCTACCTTGTCTCAGGTTTCCAAACATGATTTGAAGAATGTGTATGATTTTGTAGATACTGTATCTAGGGCCACTGCTA
Organism: Protopterus annectens; assembly: GCF_019279795.1. Classification (NCBI taxonomy): domain Eukaryota; kingdom Metazoa; phylum Chordata; order Ceratodontiformes; family Protopteridae; genus Protopterus; species Protopterus annectens. The sequence goes on along the minus strand of NC_056726.1, from coordinate 484,303,211 downwards.
CTGCTGCAGTGTTGAGATGATATGCCCGAGTATGTAATCAAATGTTTGCTGATCAGGTAAAGTCCTAAATCTTCGGTTCTGCTTTAGACAAGTATGTATTGTTTGTCAGTTCTGCTACCCACGTTATCAAACAGTTTGATGAAAGAGGAAAACTGATTCAGAAGTATCTAAGGTTTTTCATGATTCTGAATAAAAATCTTGTAGGCCTTGCTCTGTCACTAAAAAGCCAAATAAGCAAGCCAGTTATATTATACAAGACGCTAAAAAGAGATGGTTAGAGGGAAATGACAATAAGAAACAGAAACCCTTTCAGAAAAGAGGACAGACCAACAGTATAGTATGACTATCCCCCTCCCCCTGGCCAATATCTCCTCAAACCTGCCCCAGAAGCTGCTTTTCCACGTGCCTCTTTGTCAAAAGATTGTTTCAGACTCTTGAGTGTTAAAAGGGATGCAGGAGGGTTACAGCACTGAATAGAAAAACCTCCTTTCAGGGGAATTCCTTCCCACCCTCCTAACCAAGCAACATATTTTCCTCAGGTTCTTCAGTATTTACTCACCCAATGAGCCATAGAACCGGTGCCTGCAACTCTCAGGGGCAAAATCTTCTGTTCCATAATTTTGTAGTGCCAAAGGAGGAGGCCTGTTGAAGACCAGAACCAGATCTTTCTTTTCTAAACCAGTATGTGAAAGTACCAGAATTCATAATGTTGACCTTGCAGAACCTATTACCCCTAATTCCTCTCATGAGATTTGCATGGTAACCCTAGACTTAAAAGATGCTTATCACATTCCTTTAGCAAAAGGCTTCAGAAAAGTTCTAAGGTTTTCTGTTTTTGGGTCATATTTTTAGTTCTGTACATTACAGTTTGGATTATGTGCAGCTCCAAGGGTTTTTAAGAAATTCTTATCCCCAGTCGTAGCTTATTGCGGATGGAATGGCATTCACACATTTCCTTATTTAGATGACTTGCTTATCTTTATCCAGATGCCAGGAATCACTAACCTGGGCTACGTCTCTTCTGTTCAGTCTAGGCTTCCAGATAAATGTTAAAAAATCATCCTTGACTGTATCTCACAGGACTAGACCCTTCTGATATGCACAAAAGTAGATCTTTACCTGGAGTTTTTACTGAGCTTCTCTGAACAGTTTAAGATTTCTGCACCAGAATTTCTCAGAATTCTAGGATTAATGGCTTCTATGATTCTCATTACTTCTGTAGCCAAGTTACACATGAGAAAGATGCAGTAGTTTTTTTAAAAAACAAAGCAAAAGGATCCAGCATTTGCATCCTCTGGTCCAGGTTTGGACTTTTGTAAAAACGAAACTGCATTGGTGATGACAAATTCAGCTGAACCCACGTTTCCCTTTCTCTTCTCAGTCCCCAAACCAGTTTCTCATCACAGATGCTTCAGATTTTGTTTTGGAGAGCAGTTTCCATTGGGCTAAAGGTGCAAGGCCTGCAGAGTCATTCAGACAGACCAAGCACATCAGTGTAAAGGAGATGTTGGCTGTCATCCATATCTTGAAATCTCTTCATCATCTGTGGTCAGCAGGACCTCTTCAAGTGATTACAAACAGTAGTGCAGTCATGTGATACATAGACAGGGAGGTAAAAGGTCATATCCCCTATGCAGACTGGCAGTGATGGCATGGAAGGTAGTTCCATAGCACTCCTTAATTCTTAAAACATCTTATGTTCCATCAGAGCAAAACATAGTGGCAGACAAGCTGAGTAGGACCAGGACAGACCCTCATGAATGAAAATTAAAAGGGGTTTTTACCAGTAACACCTCAAATGGATCTGTTTACCAACTTTCAAAACAGACAATTAAACAAATTCTACACCAGGACTCCTTGCAAACAAGCCTGAAAAACAAATGCATTCTCATTCTCTTGGATGGGAATTTTTTTTAAGCTTTTCCACCCTTTCCACTGATATCCAGGGCAGTTCTGAAGATTCAGAAGGACTTCCCAGAATAATTTGATTGGTTCCCTTTTGGCACGGGCAACATTGGTTCTCCCTTCTTATGGAATTGGCCAGGGGTAATTACCACAAGCTTACTCACAGACTGGATCTACTCACACTATACAGGGGTAGTTTAATACACCCCATCCTCAATCAACTTTAACTTTCTGCCTAGATGATTCAGTTCTAATGCCTTTTAAGCACTTATTGCATGAGGACAATGTTGCAGGTGTTAAAGGAGGCAAGGAAACCTGCTCCTAGAAAATACATTACTGGTAAGTGGAAGTGGTTTTCTAGTAGGTGCCTAGCCAATAAAGAGGGGCCCTTCAAGAATTTGTACCACTGGTGCTGAATTATATATAAGAGTTACTTTCTTCTGGCCTCTGTTATTCCTCTACAAATGATGAACTTGTACCTATTTCAGCATGCCTGCCATGAATCCTCCTCTTTCTTCTCTGTTTGTGGTAAAAGAGTTTCTGAAAGGAGTTTTACATCTGAGATCTCCTAGTAGTCCTCCTTGGGATCTTATCTTTGTGCTGAAAAATTACCTTTCACCTTTTGAACCTGTTCATCGGGCTGAGTTAAGGTTCTGATATCTGCAAGAAGTGTACCTGAGTTGAAAGCTTTCATGGTGGGTGAACAGTACCTCCTTTTCCACGTAGCTAGTGTCACATTAAAAACAAACCCCTCTTTTAGCCCAAAGTAGTTTTATAATTTACTTTGAACTAAGCTGTCAGTCTCACAATTTTCTACGCAGAACCTAAAACCAGGGAGAGAGAATTCTGCATACTCTGGACATACAAAGGCAGCTCAAGCAAGAAAGCCCTGAGGAAGTATTCACTTTGACTGCTAATTTTGTTTCCTTGCACTAGCCATTCACAGTGAAAGGGGGGAGGGAGACCCAGAGCTGTGTGAAGCTGGCTGGTTGTTGTTTCCTGGGCAGTGAAACAACCAATATAGCCAAAAGACTACTACAGTAATGAGGAATTTGGGCATCTACTGTTACTGGTAAGTGCAACTTGTACAACTGTACTTTTATGTCCTTGTCCTTTGGGCTGTCTGCAGCACCTAGGGTATTTAAAGAGTACCTGATCCTGGTGGCAGACTTACTCAGATTGAAAGGTGCCCACATATACAAATACATAGATGTAGGCTTAAATACAGTGCCAGATTTTGAGCAGGCTTGGCATGACGATAGACCACCTCCACCATATGGGATTTTCAGATCAACCTCCTAAAATCCAGCTTTGTCCCACATAGGATCAAGACAATCTTTGCTGTTACCATGAACAGGAAGGAATTCAAAGTGGACCTCCCAAGGAGAATTCCCTTGCCCTAGGGTCTTGCTTCTATTTTCAAGCCAATAGGGACTGCCTGACAGTCCGATACATATTTTTAATCATTTCTATATACCTTCATCTACCCTTGCAGAAGAAGTAATTGTTAAACATTTCCTTACGGAAGAGATTCACTTACAGCCACTCAAGAGAGCCATTCTTTTGCCTTGGGTCCTGAACTTCATCTTAAAGCAAATGTTGCGGACCCCTTTGAACTAGCAAGCTCAGTGTCACTTACGCCTGTCCTTGAAGATCCTCTTCTTGGTGGCAAATGTATCTGTAAGAAAGATTTTGGAATTCTGAGCCCTGGCGGCATGACAGTTCTGATGTTGTCTTTTCCATCCATCTCAACATTTGGGTTACCAAATCCAATGCCAGAATCTTCAGTCCTGGAGTTCCATCTCTTCTACCTGTAAACCCCCTGCTCTTAACAGCCTGTCCTCAGGACTCGTTTGGTGCCATCACCAATGGATTGTGGTCTGAGAGCTCCTGTTGATAAGTGAACATTTTTGCATTTTATCTTTTTCATAGTAGATTAGTTTTACAACAGTTTCCTGTAGGTTTAGAGTTAGGTTTTAGAGTTTGTAGTTTCTTTGAATTTTAGTGCTGCTAGTGTTCCTTTGTAGGTATGTTATGTGTTTAGGCATAGATTTTCTCTATAACAAAAAAGTCTATTTTCTGTCTTTCTCTTTTTTATCACTGTTCTAGTAATATTACTAGTGGTGTTGGTGTTTGTATTAGTATTTGTATTACTGTTTATAGTTATTGGTTAGTGTTTATCTTACATTTGGAGTATTCCTGCTGCATAATGGAGAAAATCCTCTTCTAGGTTCAACAGATGTGTTGCATGTAGGCACGAGTTGGCCCCACAGGATGCCCGTGATGGGTGCATCTATTGTTTTTATGTGGCATACTTAAATATCAAGTACCGGGCCTGCACACCGTTTGGTACCAGGGCTCTGGCAGGTATGAGGGCCAGCTTCATTATGAAAGGCCTTTTCCAGCCCTCTGTCACTTCTGCCTCGTTTTCACATGGTAAAAAGCAAGATAGAAGGGAGAAAGAAAGAAACAGTCTGCCAGGCCGAAGAACAAGGATAAGGAAGAGCTCAAATGCACTTCTTCTTTCACTGAGGGCCAACCAGACCTGAAGGTTCACTGATTTGATGTTTCTCTGACTTCCACTCCATTAGGACCTTGGGTGCCACCTTGGCCCTGATCTCCTGTGATTGAGGTCCTGGATTCTGAGTCTTCTAATTCTACCACCCTTAATGTCCCTTGCCCCTTCCTTTCCAAGGACCCTTCTGCTTCTTTGGCCAGGATCCATGTCCCATCCTGTCCTATTGCACTAGCCAAATTCTCTCTAGGACCATCTCCCTCTCCCACCTGCTCTGAAATCTGGATCCATAAGCAAGAACGCCTCAAAGCCAGCTTCTGTGGCTTCTTCTAAGTCTACTAGGTCAATTGGGAGCTTTAAATCATCCAATTTGGAGCAGGTGATGCATTCCTTTCTTCAGGTCCTGATGGACCTAGGGACCATTCATGTCTCCTTGGCCTCGTGGCCTGAGTCTGTCTGTCCTCTGGTTCCATGTTTAATGGTTCTTTCTGTGGCACCTTTGGCTCTAGGGATCCTGGTTTGATTGTCCAGCTGCGTCCCCACTGACTATGATGATGACATGGCAACACAGACACTGGCACCATACTTGAGATTCTGGACTCCGAATGTGTCAGAGAAAAGTGCATCTCAAAGCTGTAGGATCAGGGCTGGCACCCCAGCTTCACAGTTGACCTTCCAAGTTTTGGAGTCATCCCTTACTTTGGTCCATTGGCCCAAGACAGCTAGGCACTGATCTCAATGTCAGAGCCAGCCAAGTTGGCCCATGACACTTTTTTTTTCTTTTCTTTCTTTCTTGGGGCTTCTGATCTGAAGGGATGTGGGTTCCAGCTGTCCAGCTTCGGTCTTGGCCTTTGACATTGTAAAAATGATCCTCCCTTATTTGGAGATAGGTGCCTTGGCAGCTGGTTCAGATCCATCCTAATGTTTTCCTAGTTCTGCTTCCTTAGCTATGCATCCATTTGCTCTGGAACTGCCAATGTCATTAGGTCTTAAGTCCTCACTGCATTTAGGGGGCCCCCTGCCTCTTCCATGTCTTCTCCTGCCTCTCCCTGCGTGGAGTTTCATGGAAGAGTAATTGCAAGAAGAAGCACTTAGATTCCCCTGAGAAGTCCCTCAGTGAGGATACTGACCTCAGTGAATGGGAAGAGTCCCCAGATCTCACCATGAAGATGCCTCATTCATTAATTTGCTAAAATTATTAAAACAGCATGGGGGTGGACCACCAAAGTGCCTTTCCCAGAAGCATCATTTTTCTTGAGCCTTTTGGTGTGGGCCCATCCATGCTGTGGGTGGTTTCCCCTGTGGATGCCATTGTGGACCTGCTATCCTAGAGGGTTTGGAGAAAACACAACTTGGTGAAATGTAATCCCCAAAAACCTGGAAAAGTTTTTATTCCGCACAAAGGTACAACCCCATCAGAACAAGGGTCCAGCTATGGATGCCATTGTGGTTGCAGCAGCCACTAAAAAGGACATCTCCGAGAAGTGTTCCTAAGTCCTTCCCCCAGCAGGGAGTGTTCTGTCTTTGGACTATCTGGGCAACCGCTCATATACGCCACACTTGCCTTATGTTCACTGAATTATATTGCACACTTGACAAGATTTCAAAGGGACCTTATCTCAGAGCTGTCAGAGTTTATGAAGACTGAGCAGCCTCCAGACTGTTAAAAGACCCTGGAGGTTCAGTTGTCTACAGTGTAATTTATTACCAACATATCCATGAAGCTGTTGTCCAGTGCTGCTGATGGAACATCCTGTGCTACAGGCACCAGTATCAAATGTGCTGCCATGCGTAGATGTGCTTATGCACCTTTGCAAACTGTTTCAAGGCACCCGTTGACAGTGCTCCATTTGATGGTTCCTCACGATTTTGTACCAGATGTCAAAGAAATGCTAACAAGGAGTAAACAGGACAAAACGATGATTTCTGCCATTGGGGATTCACTTCTGTACCCTTCAGTGGTCCTTTTTAAGGAACCAGAATGGAGAGAAGTGCCTCTTTCTTTCATAAGCCACATCAACCTTTCCAGGACACCCTTAGTGATGGTTCCTTCAAAAGCAGAGGGGGAAACCACAATTGGCACCACACATGAGGTGGGGTCTGCATAACCAGGGCTTCCATGGAGCATTCTCCAGGAGATCCTTCCAGTGCCCCTGAAGGGTTGCCCAACTGCTGCACTGTGGAGGTAGTTGGAGGATGACTGATTCTCTACCAAAAAGCTTCAGAGGCCAACACATAAGTTGAGTGCGCGTTGCTGTTTGTATCTGAAGGCTGTCTAGTACCCTTTTTTTTTTCACCTCAAAGAATTCCTAAAAATCCCTTTCCAGTGTGTCACCAAATTGTGGAAAGGAAGCAGCTGTGGAAATCCAAAAGCTGCTTCTCAACCAAATCCTCCCAAGAGATCCCACCATTCCAGTGAGGATCTAAGGTCTGTTTGAGATTCTTTGTAGAACCAAAAAAAATCAAAAGACCTCAGACCCATTTTGGATCCTAGCAAACTGAACCGATGTGCCAAACAGGGCATGTTCAGGATAGTCACAGTGCAGTCCATTGTATCTCTCCCAAGGAGGGCAACTGGATGTGCTCAACAGATCTGAAGGATGACTACCATTCTATAAAGATGGTAAGGCTTTCCAGGAGGTTCCTGCGTTTTCAGCTGGGAGTCAGTTATTTTCAAGCACTGCACTTTGGTCTCACCACAGCTCCCTTTATTTTCAATTTATGCATGGTAATAGTGGCAGCCTGGCTTAGACTGCAAAGATTCCAGGTTTTTTCCCTACCTGGAGGACTGGCTCCTGCTGGATTCATTGAGGTTGTCCCTTATCAAAGCCATAGATTTCTTGCTCCAGCTCTATATTTAGGCATAACAGTGAGTGAAGTAAAGTCCAACTTGGAACCGGTTCAAGTACTGGAATTTATCAGTTGTTTTTTGGATATGGTCAGTCAGTCAGACAGACAACCATTCGCCAGACTAAATTGTCTTCATTTCCATGTTTCTCAAATTCTTCAGGCTTGTGGATGATCCCCAGCATCCTCAGTTTTGCCCCTCCTTTGACATGTAGTCTCTTCTAATAGTATAGCTCCTATGGCAAGATTCCCTATGCGGGTACTCCAATGGACTCTAATATTTCAGTGGTCTTATCTGACTTGTCCAATACATTTTCCACTTTCCCTAGCAAGCATCTGTTGCCACCACATTCAGTGGTGGTTGGAATCTCCTCTGGTCGCTGCAGGCTGACTTTTTGTTCTTCCCCATCTTTAGTCACAGTGACCATGGATGCTTCCCTTCTAGGGCATGGGGGAGGGGGAACATGTCAGTGGAAAAATTGTCCAGGACACCTATTCTCAGTCCAAGGCCAATCCTCACATCAGTATCTTGGAGATAAGTGTGGTCCTTTTAGAGTTGCAGGCCTCTCAGGACCTTATTCCAAGGTTGTGATCGCCATTCAGACTGACAGTACATCGATGGTATGGTATTTGAACAAGCAAGGAGCTCAAGTCCTGTCCTCTGTTTTGAGAGGCCATGAGAGTTTGGCAATGGGGTGACATCTTTTTCAATGATTTCTGATTGCAGTGCACATTCCGTGGAAGTCAGCATCTTTGGAGATAGCCTGTTCAGACACTTTCTTATTTCTCATGAGTGGTCTCTGAACTCAGAGGTGGTAGTGTGGATTTCAAGCCGCACGGAATACGCCCTGCTGCAGTCTGCCTCCCCATCCCAAATACAGCAGTTTCTATGTCCTGATCTCTCCAGAGCAATAGTCATCAAGGGGATGAACTTCTGCATGTTTGGGCCCCATGTCATCTGTATGCCTATTTACAGCTCCCCTTGATAGTCAAATTTCCTCAGAAGGCAGGACAGTTGCAGAGCGACTGTGATCTTTATTGCCCCATTCTGGCTGAGGTACGTTTGGTTTTCCTCTCTTTGTCCTCACTTACTTCAGTTGTCCTGGGTACTGGACCCTGTTCTGGGTCTGATTTCTTATCCTTTGGGACTACCTCTGGTTCCTCCATTTCCAATGATGGCCAGTGATGCCAGGCTTTCTGAGGGAGTTATTTATGTCCTTTCTTCTTCTCAGATGCCTTCCACTAGAAAGGTTTATGCCAGTAAGTGGAAGAGGTTCTCTATTTGGGCCTCTTCCCGAGGCTTTGGATCCCTATTTACACCTTTGATGCTATCTTGGATTTCCTGGCTGAACCTTTTCAGTCTGGTGACAGTTACTCTGCCATTAATGTTCAGTTAGCCTCCATTTTCAAGTTTCATGTTGGCATGGATAATATGCCAATGGTAGCCCTTAAGTTTTCCAACACTTTTCTGAGAGGCACCTTTTTACTATGTCCACCTATACATAATCTGGTAACCCCTTTGGGACCTCAGTTTGCTCTTTGCCAGTCCTCACTTCATCTCATTTTGAAATGTGTGGCCACAGTTTCTATAAAGCTTTTATCTTTTTTCTGGTAGCAGCTGTTGCATCAGCAACGAGGGTGTCTGAGCTTCAAGAACTATACTTTGTTCCCCCATGTCTAGTTTTCCACAAGCACAGAGTCACCTAAAGAACCAATCCTCCCTTTCTTCTTACTTCAGGTAATGTCTGAGTCTAATCTGAATCAGCCTATTCATTTACCTGTTTTCTTTCCAAAATTCAGTAAAAGGGCGATTATTTGCTCTATTGATTGGATGTTCACTCCCATTTAAATTTTATGTAGACAAAACCTAACATTTTAGAAAATCTAATCAGTTTTTTTTGTATCTTTTTACAAGACATGACTTGACGAGCCTATTTCTAAAGTGACCCTGTCCAGATGGCTTTCCCTTTGCATACTCCCTGGAAGGGATTTCCATCTATTAAGCCTAGCGCTCATTCCACCAGGGTAGTAGCTACTTTATTTACCTTTTTCACTCTGGCATCTGTTGATGACATTTCTGCGGCAGCTACCTGGTCTAACACACATATTTGGGTTCCATTAAAAATTAGATATTTGACCTGGGTCTAGGTCTGCCTTTTGATTTCATCATTTTGTTTTCTCCTTCTGCCTCCCTGAGGATGTTACTGGCTGGGGACTTAGTTCCACAGGTTGAGATGGACAGATAAGATAAGATCAGATCAGATGCAGAGGTTATGTACTTACCGTAATGGTAGATTCATGTTGCCTTCTTCCATCCTTCTCAACCATCCTTTCATCTGTGCCCCCTACAGATTGTCACTTTTGTTTGTGGCTCCTGGCTGCCTGTTTGGCCTACACTCTTAGTTGTATGTGAGATGATCATCTTGATGCCATTTGCCTTGATACCTGGATAAAAGTGTTTTCCATTTGTCCATTATTCTATGGGCAGTGATGGGCAGACTCTGTCTAAAGAAGGTTTTTTAGAGCAGGGAGTTAATTGTAGAGGAGGTGGAGCCCCAGGAATGAAGATTCTGAAAGTGCTGACATTGGATCCTAATCTGATCTGACAACCCACAGTTTGAGAAGGATGGCAGAAGACAACTCAAATCATTGTGGTAAGTACAGAACTTGGGTTTCACCATCATTGACACTGACATGGTCAGCCTCTGGATTAATTCTACCTTTATGTCAGAGGTGGTTTCAGAGATTTCCATCAGCCAGTACATCAAGCTGCCAGTGTTTTTTCTGAAGTCCCACAACAAAAGAGAAGGGATGCTGCATATGTTAGATAGCTTTAGATGGCTGCAGTAATATCTGGATAGGGTAAAGTTCATTATACAAATGGGCCAGTTGTATCTAGCTTTTACACATGTAAAGGATAGCAGACTGATCTCTAAGCAGATGCTCCCTTAGTGGTTAGCAAACTGCATTGTGTTCCATTATGACAAGAAATCCAAGCCTCTGCAGGAATGAGTCACAATGTATTCAACCAGGTCAGCCTTCAACACATCAGCCTTTTCTTTTTGGCTGGTTTTGACCTACACCACCTGAGAAGTGGCCAGTAGTCATTTATTTATTTATTTGTCCTTTGTTAACCAGGTCAGTCCAGCTATAAGCCTGGAGTCCATCTTTGGTGGAAACCCAAGGAGAAAAGCTCCAAACAAAAATGTATCCAACACACTTTACATAGATTCATAAAAGTACACAATAAGAAAGTTAAACAAGCAAGAGCTGTGCACCTACGATACATAGTTGCAGGCACATATAAACACATTGTAAGAAATTGTAATTTTATAAAGATATACAAATGACTAAGAAGTAAATACACACAATAATTAGATACATATTAAAAGTAGTACACAAGAACAGTCACTGTAGGCTGATTGACCAAGAAGTAATGTTTCTAACATTTGAAGAAAATAGGGAGGGTAGAGGATATGTAGGAACTTGGCAGGGACAGTAGTTTTGGGTGGCAAGGTAGGATTTCAGTTCTTCTTTGAAAAGATTTGCATTTTTGATATTTCAAATGTATGGGGGAGTTTGTTCCAGGCCTACTTACTACTACTAACATTGTCTATGCACTATGAGCTTGAGTCATTTCAGAAGTGGAGTGAGATTTGGAATGGCAGTCCTACAGTGCATCCTTTGTTGAACCCAACCAGATACTGGAAGTCATCCTTGTCAGCTGTCTCATATGCTGTGAATACTACTGCAGTGGTGACCTGATGATGAACATAAAGTTGTATGAGAATTCGGTATAATAATAAACTGTTGAGGAAGGTCAGTATTGCAGCACTGTCTCTCACTCACCTCATTTCTTAGGACATCCCCTTTTTCACCTCTTGCTGAAATAAGGCAGAAGTCTAACATGTTAGGGGAGCAAAATGCAGGCAGAACTTTACAACAGCATTGCCATCCATCATATCTCATGTTGGCCACATCCTAAGAGTGGATGAGGCAAAGAAAAGAACCAAAGATTTTGCAGACGGATGTCCCTTTGATCTTGGAAGCCAGAGTTAATCTGTGTGTATGGATGGTGTTGGCTTGTACCCTGACACATGAATATCTGTGGGATTTGGGCCATTCAGTGGACCTCAGCCTGTAGCCCATTTTTAAATATTAGAAATACCCCTGTAGTGATGACACTACTCAAACATCATCTGCCACATTGTGTTCTTTCTTAACTGTACTTTATATATTTACCCTAATACTAGCTCTGCTTTGAGACTTCAGTCGTCGTAGTCATCTCTGTCTCCCTCCCCATCCCCTGATGTCTATTGGGGAAGGTCTGTTGCTCTATGTGTTAAGCTTGGTCAGAAAATGGAGAGAGAGGCAAGAGGTGCAAGGGATTTGTACTTTGAGCAGAGCATGAGTGGAGGGCCTCAGTTGTGAAGTTTAACAAATAATGAATTTTCCAAGTAGATCGAACATTGTAAATAAATAATTTAAACATTGTTTCTGAAATCATTTTAAAATAGTCCGTTTGTCTCCCTGCTTTCTTTCTGGCATGAAATCCAAGGCAGAGAGAGCCTTTTGTTCTTTGAATGTACATTGTCTGTCCAGGTGTTACCCAAAAAGCTTGCATGACTTTAGAAAGGCCGACCAACTGTTTGTCCTTTTTTCTCCAAGTATAGAGGGGCTTTGAATGGCCTGGAAAACAGTACTCGGGTGAATTAGTAAGTTCATTGTTTTATTAGTGAGCAGCTAACCATCAACTAGAAAATAATGCTGTCAGATGTCAGCTAACCAGGGGTATGGCCACTTCAAACACTTGCCTCAAGGATACCTTCCAGTTATGATACAGGCACACTCGGTAGTTCATGCTTTCACCCTCACTTAATATTATCACTTACACCTCAACTCCAAGAGTCAGACCACTTTTTAGTCTTTGATGCTTCAGGATTTCATCTTTGCCCCTGCTTTTTGGCTTTCCTTCAGCTCTTACCTTTCAAAGAGGTTTAATTTTGTACTCTCTGGAATTTTTTCCAGTGATTACCAGTTGCAGAGCGCCTGAAGGTCTGATACGTGTTCATCATACCACTTGATCTACAATATGACCATCTGCAATGGGTGCTTATTTCCTTCCTGCCTATCTCCCATGTGTCTGGATGACTTTTCCGTCCATCGAATGCATATGTCTTTTCCTTTGAATCAGACTAATGTGTTTTTCTGTGACTTTCGGGTTGGGCTTGCCCACCACATATAGAGTTAACTTGAGGAGCACAGTGCCAGCCATTCTCTTCTACCCATTGCTTGACATCAGAAGATATACCAGCAGGGAAATGAGCATGCCTCAAGCATGGGATCTAGAGAAAATTCAGAACTGTGCCAAGATGGGGATAACAGAAGGGGGGAACATCCAGCATTTATCCCCATGCAAGAGGACTTGTTGCAGATCCACTGTTATACTGAGTATATGCTTCTCATTACTGTTTTAAATGAAAATGTCATGAAGTATGGTTCAACTGAATTGTATTGCAGTTAGTTGATTGCTCTGATTGTTTGCCGGTAGTATTGAATATACTAAGTAAAGGACCAGAATATAATATAATTTCTAGATTGGCAAACAGATGTGCTCATAGTTAGTAAAGGGTTTGGGCCCATATCATAATGTGAAAGAATAATAAGCATTTAGGTAAATGTAAGCAGGTTGATGAATGGAAAAGGCTTTAAGGCTCTAAAAATAAATATTCCCTGCAGAAAAAAAAACATCTGAAGTCTTTAGGGAAAAGTCTAAGAAGTGGTCTTAATCCTGTTGATGTTACCAAGACAACAAAGTTTGAGTAGTCGATTGTGTGCTGGAGGAGCTGGGATAGAGAAGGTGGGAGTGAGCAACAAGTGTTGATTCACCCATACTGGGGAGGGGGAGTGGTGGGTCTACCTTGCTGCTCTCTCCACCACCAAGTAGAGATCTGAGCAAACCATAAGGGAGCAAAGGACTGTGGATCTGGGCTTGGTACCATCAACAAGTGATAATAGCCCTTACTGAGTGGGTGGGAACACACATGCACAAGGAGTGTGTAGTACCTCTCACAGGGATACAGGTGTCCATGTCAGCCAGCCTTGGGGAGGGTGTAGCTGATAGAAGACCCTCAGAGTCTACATCTGGATTGATGAGATCATTAGGGATAGGCTGACGTGTAAATGTCTTGCCAGAGGACAATTAAGGTCTGATTCTGAAGTATGGATTACTCAAGTCTTAAGACAAAAGCATTTACCATTTTGGTGAGGAATGGAGAAAAGTGGCCCAGGCAAAGACAAACTCCTCCTCAGTTGCCTAGATTATGGTCCCGTTGTAATAAGGAATTGAATAAATGAGCTCAAGGGTGATTGGTGTGGGCTGATAGCATGAATAGAAGTGAGGGTGTATAGAAAAAGAAGTGCAAGTAGTATGTTTTTTAGCATGTTGTATTTGTGTGTTAAACTGGGGGTTTACCTAGCTGGGAAGGGTAAGGCAATTAAGGGGAAGCTTCACACCTATCTGTCCAGAGGCTCTTGCTGGTCCAACAGCAGTGATAGCAAAACTGTTTACTGGAGGTCTTGAGATTTGAGTCCCAAATGAGAGCTAATGTTATCATTTTGCTTCTGTGAGTTGAACAACTGTGTAAACATAGAGCTTTGTTTATTATCTGACCATCATGGGGGATCAAAGTTTGGATTGCTGTTTGTCTGGCCTCTACTCTTAGAGCAGTTGGAGTATAAAACTCCAGACAGAAGAGCTCTAAAGATCATAGAGAATTATGCAAACCCATTACCATAATTTCACAACCGTAAGAGGAACTACATTAAAATTAATTATATTGTATATTAATTTCATATGTTGTGCAATATATTAAGACAAAAGGTTCTAACTGACAGTACCTGACAAAAATATTATTCCTTGAATGCTGATGTCATAGTAGGTTTTCTTAGTCTATAAAATGTGTAATCTGTAACATTTTCAAGCTATTTTTCTCTGTATTTGTAATTGTTTTTGGTTTTGTAATTATTTTAAGAGCATTTCTATACAGTTATGACTGTATTGATAGGTATCTAGTCTGGCTATTGTCTATAGCTCTGTTCCTCAAATAGCTCCTTAAAAAGAATGATGGTTTAATAGGATTTATATTTTCTAGAAAATGTAGGTGGCAAATAATAAGCTATTAAGACCAGTGTAACAACACTGTCTTTGCCAGAGATGTGTCAGATGTTTCTAAGCATGTAGAGCATCCTGTACTTCAGCCTGGCAAATCACAAAGAAAATGAAGCTGTTATTCTGTGGCATGCTTTTATCAGCTGAATGCATCTTGCCAGTCATAATTTTGAAGCTGAAACACAGCCCCTTTGCACTTAATATATATGTAACTATTGGATTACTAAATAGTGCCAGCGTCTCAAAATGTAACCAGACTTCTGGGAACCTGTTTACTTCTAACTGCAATAGCAGAATGATTAGTCTTGTTTTATTTGTCTATTGACAAAAAGTCTGTGCAGCTGAACCTTGTGATGTATTTATGTTTCAGCTCTGTGAGTGGTTACGTGCCAATGATGGGTGCTTCTTGCTGACAGACAGTAATGCTTCTGCAGAGCTCGCTCGGCCTGCCCTACATGTTTATGTGGAGAAACTTGTGGAACAATACTTGAAAGTTCCTTCAGTCCAGGGTAAGATGTCACTCAGGAAAATAAAACTTATTTTGTTATCAGCACAAGGTGTTAAGTCTGTTATGCTGTCTGCTGCTCAGAAATTATCATAAAACTCCACTTCATGTGTTTATTTTGGCTAAGATCAAGTGTAGCCTCCTGCATGAAATAGCCTCAGAGTGCTATTAAGCATTTTTGGCACATTAAGAACTTGGAAGAAATCATTTACACTTAAATGGGTATAGGAACTAGTAATATATCAATAGTTAAATGTATGAATGATTTTTTTTTCTTTTGGACCTGTCCTGCTGAGCTTGTATCATTAGCCATGTGATGATGAAGTGAGTAAAGGCCCTCACTAAGCTCATCCATCCATCCTGGTGTGACTTTAACTCTGAGTTTATACTTGTATATACGTATATAGTAAGCAAAATAAGTTTTAGAGGTTTATTCTGAAAATAAACCACATAGGCCTTTTTTTATTATTGCAAAATGTTTTATTAGTTTACATATTTAGACATGTAATGGCTAATTTAAAGTCAGTGACTTTTAAGTCGATGGATGAAATCTTTTGGAAAGGAAAGAATTTCTTCTCTTGCATTAGGTTCAGGTGGAGATCTGGGATCTGGAGGGGTTCCGTACTAGGGTAAGTAGTGGACAAGTATTAGCTCTTCAATTCTGAGTGTGGAGTTTTTCCATTGTGAGGCTATTGATTAGTGTGAGTGTTGCCCCATGCAGCACAGTATAGATGGAAACGCTGGTTAATGCCATAGTTGAGGAAGACTTATTGCCTATTGCTAGGCCATCACTGCATGTCAACCATCATCAGCGTATCTGTAAATTAAAGAAGAAACCCCACACAGCACACTGGATGAATGATACCTTCACTGTGACCTCTTTTTGTGCCAAGTAAGGGCCTGCAGATTACTGCCTGAAGCACTAATTTGGCACACATCCAGTGGTCACATTGATGGCCATTAAGGCAAGGCAGGAGCTTGAGGTTAGAAACCCATTTGCTTTTGGTGCTTGTATAAATGACTAGGTGAAAAACTTAAAGGAAGTGTTTAAGTATGCTACAGGTGGTGAGGCAGTATATTCAAGGCAGCATGGATTTATGTGAGGAAGGTCATGACAGATAGAGCTGACAGATTTTTATAACTTTGTAACCAAAGTAATATAAGATGCATCTAACCTCGATTTTAACAAGACTTTTGACACAGTCCTGCATAACAGATAAATGTGCTACTTACCAGCTTTGAGAGTATTTATGAGATACCTTTACATAAGAACAAATAAGTAGGGTGAAAAGGCAGTAAAGCATGTTTGGAACAACTTGGCAAGCCTAGTGGGAAGTGTAATTAGTTGGCTGATTGCTGGTAAAGTCTTATATCTGGAGTAGTGTTTACTTTTCTGGAGACCCCACTTCTTACAACATTATTTGTAGCACAAAGTAGAGGCTATTCAAAGAAGACAAACAAGAGTTTTTAATAGCAAACCTGAAAAACAGTTAAAGAAGCTACACACACACACACACACACACACACACACACACACACACACACACACACACACACACACACACACACACATACAGATATACACATACACATATGCATCCACACATATACATATACACATACGCACATATACACACACACACACACACACACACACACACACACACACACACACACACACACTGTTTAAGTACGTCAGGGACACTAATATAGCCTGAAAGGGGAATGTATACTTGTAGTAGTGTATCCAGTTTTAGAGACTGAGCAAGGTTGGGGGGGGGGGTCACTTTTGATGACTCATCTTCTTTTGGCTGTTCCCATTAGGGGATGCCACAGCAGATCATCTGTTTCCATTTCTTCCTATCCTCTGCATCTTGCTCTGTCACACCAACCACCTGCATGTCCTCTCTCAGCACATCCATAAGCTTTATCTTAGGCCTTCCTCTTTTCCTGTTACCCGGTAGCTTCATCCTTAGCATCTTTTTCCCAATATACTCAGCATCCCTCCTCAGCACATGTCCAAACCAACGTAATCTTGCCTCTCTGGCTTTGTCTCCAAACCTTCCAACCTGGGCTGACCCTCTAATATACGTATTCCTAATCCTGTCCACCCTCGTCACACCCAGTGCAAATCATAACATCTTTAACTCTGCCACATCCAGCTCAAACTCCTGCCTTTTTGTCAATGCCACTGTCTCCAACCCATATAACATAGCTGGTCTCACTACCCGCTTGTAGACCTTCCCTTTCACTCTTACTGGTACTCGTCTGTCACAAATCACTCCTGACACTCTTCTCCACCCATTCCATCCTGCCTGTACTCTTTTCTTCACCTCTCTTCCACACTCACCATTACTCTGAACTATTGATCCCAAGTATTTAAACTCATCCACCTTCGCCACCTCTACTCCTTGCATCCTCACCATTCCTCTATCCTCCCTCACATTCACACACATATATTCTGTCTTAGTCCTGCTGACCTTCATTCCTCTTCTCTCTAGAGCATATCTCCAGGGTCGTCTGCACCTGTTCCCTACTCTCACTACAAATCACAATGTCATCTGCAAACATCATAGTCCACGGGGACTCCTGTCTGATCTCGTCTGTCAACCTGTCCATCACCATTGCAAATAAGACTCAATAATAAGACACAATAAAAGACTCAGCACAGCTCCTCGTGGTGTCCTGCAGAGTTCTACAAGCAGCAGAGAGTGAAAGAGTGACTTTCCTGGATTTATAAGTATTTTTTCTGGCTTTCGCTTAAATTACTGCATCTCGACTGCATTTCGCTTAAAAAACAGCTCTGCATATTGTTTTTTCTGTACTTGTGTTGAATTTATACTGTTAGCACTTTAAAAAGTTATTTTTGTTTAATTTAATTGTTAGGCTAACACACTCAAGTGTGCTAGCCATTTTATAGCATTTACTGTTTGTTACTGTATCTTTTTCTCCTTTCTCTGTAAAAAAAGAAAAAACAAAAAAATATCCTTGTTTTCCCGCTTTTCTGAACTAGAATAGTCCAGTCTTCAGATTTTGCTGATCTCTGGGCTTTGTCTTAGTTCCTGTGCTATCCATATCCTTATTTGGATAAGAGGAAGCTTCTTTGTTCACCAGTGGGAGTGGGGAGTACTGAGCAACCTATTTGTCCCTAGAGGATTGGTTCCAGCCCAGCAACTTGTAGTTTATTGGCCGTTTTGGGTCAATTCCTGGCTCTTTTCAACCCCCTGCTATAAAGCCCGCTTTTGCGCGCTTTTTCACTTGTAAAAGACTCAGCACAGCTCCTCGTGGTGTCCTGCAGAGTTCTACAAGCAGCAGAGAATGAAAGAGTGACTTTCCTGGATTTATAAGTATTTTTTCTGGCTTTCGCTTAAATTGCTGCATCTCGACTGCATTTCGCTTAAAAAAACAGCTCTGCATATTGTTTTTTCTGTACTTGTGTTGAATTTATACTGTTAGCACTTTAAAAAGTTATTTTTTGTTTAATTTAATTGTTAGGCTAACACACTCAAGTGCACTAGCCGTTTTATAGCATTTACTGTTTGTTACTGTATATTTTTCTCCTTTCTCTGTAAAAAAAGAAAAAAAAATATCCTTGTTTTCCCGCTTTTCTGAACTAGAATAGTCCAGTCTTCAGATTTTGCTGATCTCTGGGCTTTGTCTTAGTTCCTGTGCTATCCATATCCTTATTTGGATAAGAGGAAGCTTCTTTGTTCACCAGTGGGAGTGGGGAGCACTGAGCAACCTATTTGTCCCTAGAGGATTGGTTCCAGCCCAGCAACTTGTAGTTTATTGGCCATTTTGGGTCAATTCCTGGCTCTTTACAACCCCCTGCTATAAAGCCCGCTTTTGCACGCTTTTTACTTGTAAAAGACTCAGCACAGCTCCTCGTGGTGTCCTGCAGAGTTCTACAAGCAGCAGAGAGTGAGAGAGTGACTTTCCTGGATTTATAAGTATTTTTTCTGGCTTTCGCTTAAATTACTGCATCTCGACTGCATTTTGCTTAAAAAACAGCTCTGCATATTGTTTTTACTGTTCTTGTGTTGAATTTATACTGTTAGCACTTTAAAAAGTTGTTTTTGTTTAATTTAATTGTTAGGCTAACACACTCAAGTGCGCTAGCCGTTTTATAGCATTTACTGTTTGTTACTTTATCTTTTCTCCTTTCTCTGTAAAAAAAAAGCATAAAAAATATCCTTGTTTTCCCGCTTTTCTGAACTAGAATAGTCCAGTCTTCAGATTTTGCTGATCTCTGGGCTTTGTCTTAGTTCCTGTGCTATCCATATCCTTATTTGGATAAGAGGAAGCTTCTTTGTTCACCAGTGGGAGTGGGGAGCACTGAGCAACCTATTTGTCCCTAGAGGATTGGTTCCAGCCCAGCAACTTGTAGTTTATTGGCCATTTTGGGTCAATTCCTGGCTCTTTTCAACCCCCTGCTATAAAGCCCACTTTAGCGCGTTTTAGCGCGAATTAGCGCAAAGTTGCTCATAGAGCAGCATAGGGCAGCGCCGGTTAATCAAGTTTAAACTATTTCTGGCTCTGTAAAGTCTGCTCTTCAATTTTTCCCTTAGAACTGTTCTACTTGCAATCTAAACAGCCTATACTCTATCTGAAAAGCTCAGCACTTGCTCCTAAAGCATTTTTTATACAGGTAAAGCACTCTTAAACAAAAGAAAGTACTTCATTCACCTAAATTCCCTTAAGTACCCATTTCCCTATAGGTCCTTTCTGACTCAGTTACACAGCAATCTTTTTCACTATTTCTAGCATGTCGAAGGGTCAGTTGCTGGCGTCCTCTCCTGTTCAGCGGGTGAATCTGGGAATCTTGAGGCAATGTTACAATTGCCTCATGTACACAGACAACCCTCTCCTCCTCCCAACAAATACAAATATATGCGAGAGATGCAACTATATAGCCAAACTGGAGGCTGAGCTCTCTCAATTCAGTACTGGCAAGACCAGTCAGGAGGAGAAGGTAACCACGCACACCACAAACCCAGTCTCACATAGAACTATCACAACTGGAAACCAAACACATAAACACACAAAAACATACTCGGAGGCGCTGATTAAAAATCTACCAAAACAACAGAGGCCTCCAAAGCAGACACCCAAGCAACCACCACCTCAAGACATAGCAAATGCAACACATAGTTCACAAAGTCAGCGTTCTAAACAGTCACAGCCCTTAAGGCCAAACAACATGCCAGACACACTTGTAATAGGTGACTCCATAGTCAGACACACTGACGTCCCGCTCACCAGACTGAACAAGGAAAAGTTCACAGTAAGCTGCCTGTCGGGAGCTAGAATCCGCCACATAACACAAGCACTCAGGTCACTCCACAGTAAGTACAAATATGACTCAGTCATTGTACATGCCGGTGTGAACGACCTGAGACGTACCTCCTTGGACTACATGAAAAGAGACATAGAGGAGCTCTCTGATTATGTAGCCCAGGCCGGTATGACCCTGACCCTGAGCAGCATCTTACCCTCACCAAGAATGATGCCACAGTACAAAGACAAAATGATCAGTTTTAACAATTGGCTTAATTACTGGTGTCATTCAAAGGGGATCCAATGTCTGTCTGCTTGGGATGACATGCTTGACAAGCCACGCTGCTTCGCAAGGGATGGCTTGCACCTGTCACCCCTGGGCTTCCGGATATTGGCCAAGGCTCTTGCCACCCCATAGTGCCTTTTTTAGGCAAGGCTCAAATGACAAACCTACCTCCCTAGAAAACACAAGTGGAAAAAAACTAAGGGTAATGCTGCTCATTGCCAGAAGTCTAAACCTCAAGATGCACGCCCTCGAAGCCCTCCTCAGTATGGAGAACATCGATGTCTGTGCAGTGACTGAAACCTGGTTCAAGGCTCCTAAGAGCACCCCAGCACTATCAGATTTTACCTCATATCATGCTTTCCGGCCCCAAAACTTGGACCGAACCACAAAAGGAGGGGGAGTATCCATATTCATCAAAGATACCCACACCTCCAGGTTAGTGGCAACGCACAAAGCATCGGAGACCATCCAGGTGCAACTAACCATAGGCAAAACTGCCTTACAGTTTGTAGCATGCTACAGACCACCCTCTCAAACTCAGGAACCCCACACAGCCTTCCTGAAGACACTGGAGAGTATGAATGTCTCTCCAAATACCATCATTTTGGGAGACTTCAGCTACCCAAACATAGACTGGGAACATTACTCAAGCCCCAACACCCTAGCCCAAAGGTTCCTAGAATTCATAAACTCAAATGCAATGGAACAACTAGTCACCATTCCCACAAGAGGAGACAATATACTAGACCTGATCATCACAAACATGGGGACAAAATGCTCCACACCGGAAGTATATCCCTCTTTGGTAAGATCAGACCATAAATTAATCTCACTGGATATCCACATCCCGCCCCCACCCCCTGCACAAAAGACCACAGTGAAGAACTTCTCAAAAGCCAACTTCACACTTCTTAAGACTGAAGTGGTATCCTTCAAGGCCCCTGGGCCAGTGGTAACCACAACCCACACTGCTGAATCCTTTGCAAATGCCTTCTACGGGCACCTTCAAGAATGCATGGATCATGCAATCCCAAATAAAACCAAGACCCATTCCCCCAAAGGCAGGCGCCCGGTCTGGTGGACCCTAGCCATAAACAAACTTTACAACAGGAGGAGGAAGCTACTACATGACAGAGCAAAATCCCCAAAAGGGAAGGCATCTCTGATCAGTACTAGCAAAAAACTATGATCACTCATAAAATCATCCAAGGCCAACTTTGAGAGAAAAATCGCAAAAGACACAAAAGACAATCACAAGGCCTTCTTTAGCTATGTTAGAAACCTGGGTGGAAACTCCCAGATATGCTCAGAGTTAGTCCAAAATGACACAAAATACACTGAACCCACTGACATTGCCAACATTCTGGCAGACAGGTTCAGTGCAAATTTCTCCTCCCCTCCCCCAAAAGGAGAAATAACTATCCCAGCAGAGTGTAGCCTCCCTAACATCTCAGATGCCCAGGTGAGAGCCGCCCTCTCTAAAGCTGAAAACACAGCATCAATGGGACCGGACGGTGTCCCGGGCTGTGTGCTACATGAACTCCAAGAGGAACTAAACCCACACATAAGGCTGCTGTTTAATCTTAGCCTTACTACAGGATACGTACCCAAAGAGTGGCGTACGGCAACAGTGGTCCCACTTCACAAAGGTGGTGCTTCTACGGACCCTGGAAATTACCGCCCCATAAGCTTGACGAGCCTGGTCTGCAAAGCTATGGAGAGGATCATTATGGAACTCATAAACAAAGACATTGGGGACCTACAGACATTGGATCCTACCCAATTTGGCTTTGTCAAGGTTAGATCCTGCCTTTTGAACTTGGTCGACTTTTTTGAAACAGTCACTAAGGCCATTGATGAGGGCAAGGCAGTTCACACAGCCTACCTTGACCTTGCAAAAGCCTTTGACACAATACCCCACTCGGGCATCATAGACAAACTCACCAGCTTAAATGTAAACCCATATGTCACAAGATGGGTTGCAAACTGGTTCAAGGACAGAACCCACAGGGTCAGAGTTGCTGGAGCTATGTCAGACTCTAAGCCAGTCACAAGCGGTGTCTCACAGGGCTCAGTCCTGGGACCCCTCTTGTTCGGCATTTATTTTTCCGAGGTACAGGTAAACATAGGAGGATTGTGGCTGACAAAGTTCGCAGATGACTGCAAACTGGGCGCCATAATTGATACTCCAGCGGACACAAACATCCTTCAGAGAGGCCTCATAGAAACGGATAATTGGTGCCAGAGCCATGGCCTTAAGCTGAACGCCAAAAAATGTATAGTCATACCCTTTGGGAAAAACAAGGTACCCACAAATTACCACATAGGTGGTAATCCATTAAATATGGAAGAGGTAATCAGGGACCTAGGGACCCAGGTTGACAGTAACCTCTCATTTGACACTCACATTGCCAAAG
The DNA here is from genome assembly GCF_019279795.1 of Protopterus annectens. Classification (NCBI taxonomy): domain Eukaryota; kingdom Metazoa; phylum Chordata; order Ceratodontiformes; family Protopteridae; genus Protopterus; species Protopterus annectens. The sequence continues at coordinate 484,280,288 of NC_056726.1, read as the reverse complement.
TGGTTAGGAAGACCTTCTATATTGCCCACCTTATCATGAAGGGTTTCACATCTAGATCGAGAGGTCATTGTGCCCCTGTACTCTTCTCTTATCAGGCCAATGATTGAGTACAATGCCCCATTTGGGATGTATCTCACCCGACACCTGCAGCAGTTGGAAAGACCCCAAAAGTTCCTCACCAAGAGGATAAAGGGTCTTAAACATATGTCATATTCTGCCCGACTGAAAAAACTCCAGCTCTATTCAGTCGCATACCGCCTACTCAGAGGTGACCTGTGCCTGACGTACAAGGCCATGTCCAATCTGGAATTAATGGACATGCTCCACCTCAGAAAATCCAAATCCATCAGAGCCACGAGAGCAAGAGACTTAAACCTCAACACAGAAATAAATAGGACGTGCTGGATAACCCAGAGGCTCCCTACACTCTGGAATAGAATCCCAGTCCATGTTAGGCAGAGCCCCTCACTGATTCTATTCAAGAGAAATCTTGACCACTGGATGGGAGATCGTAGGTTTACCCCGGGGGTCATCTCTGTGTCACTACTAGACAGAGGCACAGTAAACTAAACCCTAAAAGGGCGTAGTATTCTCATCCTAAGGGGTGGTGAAAGCCACACACACTCTGACTAGGCTTATAAATGCCCCAGGGCAGATAGCCTAGTACGAACCTATGAACCTAAGAAAGGGCTCGGAGCTGATCCTTGATGTAATCCCACCTCCACCTTAAAATCATCCATCACTCCCACTGCAGACCTCGCCGCTGTCACACTACCCTCGTACATATCCTGTACCACTTCTCTGACACTTCCAACTTCCTCATACAGTACCACAACACCTCTCTAGGCACACTGTCATATGCTTTCTCTAAGTCTACCAAAACGCAGTGCAACTCCTTCTGACCTTCTCTGTACTTCTCCATCAACACTCTCAGAGCAAACATTGCATCTGTAGTGCTCTTTCCTGGCATGAAATCATACTGCTGATCACTAATCATCACATCCCCTCTTAACCTAGCTTCCACTACTCTATCTACTGCTGAGTTTCATGATGTAATGACTACAGCATTGGCCACACTGGAACATCTACAGTTAAGGTAAGCTGACTGCACCACAACTGGTTCCCATAACTTCATGCTGTGACTGATCAATTTAATCCCTCTGTAGTTACTACAGCTCTGCACATCACCTTTATTCTTAAAAATCGGTACCAAAACACTTCTCCATTCCTCAGGCATCCTCTCACTTTCCAAGATTTCATTAAACAGTCTGGTTAAAAACTCCACTGCCATTTCACCTAAACACCTCCATGCTTCCACAGGTATGTCATCTGGACCAACAGCCTTTCCATTCTTCGTCCTCTTCATAGCTGTCCTTACTTCCTCCTTGCTAATCCATTGTACTTCGTGATTCACTATCACCACATCATCCAACCTTCTCTCCCTCTTATTCTCTTCATTCATCAACCCCTCAAAGTACTCTTTCCATCTCCTTGACACACTCTCCTCGCTTGTGCGTATGTTTCCCTCATTATCCTTTATCACCCTTACCTGCTGCACATCTTTCCTAGCTCGGTCCCTCTGTCTAGCCAATCGGTACAGGTCTTTTTCTCCCTCCTTAGTGTCCAACCTTTCATACAACTCTTCATATGCCTTATCCTTATCCTTCGCCACCTCTCTCTTTGCCATGCACCTCATCTCCTTATACTCCTGTCTACTTTCTTCATCTCTCTGACAATCCCACTTCTTCTTTGCCAACCTCTTTCTCTGTATACTCTCCTGTACTTCCTCATTCCACCACCATGTCTCTTTGTCGTCCTTCTGTCCAGATGTCATACCAAGTACCTTTCTAGCCATCTCCCTTACTAGCTCTGTTGTAGTTACCCAGCTATTTGGTAACTCTTCACTGCCACCCAGTGCCTGTCTTAACTCATCCCTGAACTCCATCTCACAATTAACCTTTTTCAATTTCCACCATTTGATCCTTGGTGCTGCCCTCACACTCCTCTTCCTCTCCTTGATCACCAACGTCATACTACAAACCACCATCATGTGCTGCTTAACTACACTTTCCTCGGTCACCACTTTACAGTTTCCAATCTCCTTCAAACTGGCCCTCCTACATAAGATGTAATCCACCTGTGTGCATCTTCCTCCACTCTTGTATGTCACCCTATGCTCCTCCCTCTTGTTAAAATACGTATTCACCACAGCCATGTCCAGCCTTTTCACAAAATCCACTACCATCTGACCTTCTGCATTCCTTTGTTTAACACCATACCCTACCCATCACTTCTTCATCCCCTCTGTTCCCTTCACCAACATGCCCATTGAAATCTGCTCCAATCACCAGTCTCTCACCCTTGGGTACAGTCATCACCACTTCATCCAACTCACTCCAAAATTTTTCTTTCTCATCCATCGCACACCCAACTTGTGGAGCATATGCACTAACAACATTCATCATTACACCATCACTTTCCAGCTTCATAAACATCACTCTATCCGACATTGTTTTCACCTCCAAAACACTCTTAGCATACTGTTCCTTCAGGATAACGCCTACGCCATTTCTCCTCCCATCCACACCATGATAAAACAATTTGAACCCACCTCCGATACACATAGCCTTACTCCCCTTCCATCTGGTCTCCTGCACACACAATATACCAACCTTCCTTCTGTCCATCATGTCAGCTAGCTCTCTCCCTGTACCAGTCATACTGCCAACATTCAAAGTTACAACCCTCACGACCACAGTCCTAGCCTTTCTCCTCTCTTCCTGCCTTCAGCCATACCTTCTGCCTCTTCTCCTCCTTCGGCCAACAGTAGCCCAGTTTCCGCCAGCACCTTGTTGGCTAACAGTACTGGTGGCGGTCGTTGTTAACCCAGGCCTTGACCGATCCGGTATGGAAATATTTACTGGTGTCCGCATGAAGTATTTGGTGAAGTATTACGCCGGATGCCCTTCTATTTATCCGGGCTTGGGACCGGCACAAAGGAATGCGCTGGCTTGTGCATCCCCAGTGGCTGGGTTAATAAATACAAAAGCTGCATAATAATGAGGGAGGTAAGGTTTCTTTTTTTTTTTTTTTAAATAGAGAAACATCTAATCAACTGGGTATGTTCACAGTGTAAGAGGAGGAGGTGCTGTGATCTGGAGAGTTTGGCTTATCCTGACCTATATAAGCAATTGTATTAGTGAGTAGTGACAAGAATCTAGAACAGAAGCTGCCATTAAAAAAGGAATTATTAGTACAGCTTGTAAAATATTGCATGTTAACTATAAGAATCTATCAGAGGAGGTTAGAAAGAATTCGGAAGACAGATTGGATAAGCAATTCACAAGATTTCATTAAACAGTCTGGTTAAAAACTCCACTGCCATTTCACCTAAACACCTCCATGCTTCCACAGGTATGTCATCTGGACCAACAGCCTTTCCATTCTTCGTCCTCTTCATAGCTGTCCTTACTTCCTCCTTGCTAATCCATTTTACTTCGTGATTCACTATCACCACATCATCCAACCTTCTTAATTTTTTTTTTTTTTTTTGTGAATTGCTTATCCAATCTGTACATTCATCCCTTTCCACTTTGAATTATAGTTTTCTGCTTGTGCTATGTATAGTAGTCTTAACCGTCTAGCTCTGAAATACCCCTTCAAATTGGGTAATTCCAGTCCGCCGTGTTCTACTGGAAGAATCAGCTTATCCCACTTGACTCTTGTTGTCTTCTCCTGCCAGATAAAGTCCTTCAGCTCTTTATTAATTGCTACCTAGAACTTCTCCTCTGGTTGATAAAATATGTACAAGAATTAAGGAACTAAAAACATTTTAACTGCTTGTATTTTACCATCCATATCCATATAACAAAGCTTCAGATTTTGTATTATATCTTGTTTAGTCTTTTCCCACATATCCTTAGCTGTCACATTAAAATCATTTTTAATCCATACTCCTAAATATTTCATTTTATCATGTCCCCATAAATATGGGTATTCCTGAACCAGTTTGTGTGTGGGTACATATATTACCGCTAATGCCTTTGTTTTAGCTTCATTAATTTTGTAACACGAAAAGATTTGAAAAAAGTCTCAAAATGTTCCACAACACTGCAATGTCTTTTTCTGGTTTTGTCAGGTAGAAAATAATATTGTCTGCAAATAAAGCCAGCTTTTCTTGATTACCATACCAATTATATCCTTGAATTTCTGAGTCCCTTATTTTCTTTGCCAGTGGTTCTAAATATAATGCAGATAATAAGGGGGAAAGAGGACACCCCTGCCTGGTTCCTCTGCTCAACAGAAATTATCAGAGAGGAGCCCACCCCCTTTAATTTTCACCTCCAATGCCTCATATATTCTCCTAATTGACCTTGTAATTTTTTCAGGAAATGCAAATGCTTCCTTTGTCTTGCTTATAAAGTCCCAGCTTATTCTGTCAAATACTTTCTCTGCATCAAGCCCCACCAACAACAATGATATTTTGTTACATTCTGCTTCCATCTGGATCATCAATGTTCTGTTAATGTTGTCAAATGTTTGCCTCCCCTTCACAAAACCACATTGATCCATATCTATCAGTTTGGCAGTACTTTTGTCATTCTTTTAGCTATTATAGACATGAACACTTAATCATGGTTTAGTATGAAATGGGCCTGTATGAAGCTGGATCTGGTGGATCTTTACCCTCTTTAGGTATTACAGCTACCACTGCTTTCTTCCAGGCCGGTGGTACTTCTTTTCTTAAGATACTGTTAAACAAACTTTCCAGATCTTTATCAGCTTTTTCCTCCTAGCTTCCAAACTTCCACAGGAATACCATCGATTCTGGAGGACTTTCCTGTAGATTGGTTATACATTACAGTTGTTATCTCATCTCCTCCTGAATTAACTGTTCGTAATTGAGCCTCATCTAACCTTGGCATATTTAATTCTAACAAACATTTCCATTTGTATCTTTTCTTGATTTTCATGTTTCTCTGCTTTCTAGAGACTCTCAGAATTTCTGAAAAATTTCTAATACTTCTACAGGATCTCTTTTTACCTTTTTTGTTATAGGCTCCTTAAGTTTTACGACAGCCTTTCTACTTTCTTTTGCCTGAGTCATTGTGCTAAAAGTTTTTGTGCTGTAGTGCTATCAAAAAAAAACAGTTGCTTAACCGCAATCTTTCTAAGCTTGTGGGTATTATTGAGGTAATCCTTTATTTTCTGCGTAACATTCTGCAGTTGATCCTCCTCTTGTTCGGTGAGATTTCTTCTATACTGCAATACTTTAACATTTATCAGTCCTTCTAAATAATTTTTGTTACTTCTTAACAATAACTCCCTTTCTTTTATTTCCACCCTGTTTTTAAACTCTAGCTTAATTTTATCCCATTTCTTAGCTATATTTTCAGAAGAAATTTCTATCCTCTCTAACAGCTCCTGAATAATCTCCACTACCCATTCCTTAAATTCCTCGTGTTTCAACAGATATATGGGAAAGCACAAATGTCTCATTTTTATTTCATTACCGTTTTTATTGTAGCTATTATTGGTGCATGATCTGAAATAGTTATTGGATGGGTATCAAGACTGTCAATTAAATGCACGTTTTTGTGAAATGTAAATTCTGTCTAGCCTAGGTGTTTATATCTTGGGGAATAATATGTAAATCCACTTTGAACTCCAATTACTGAATTCACATTTTCCATGCCAAGTAATTTCATAAAGTTCTTAAAACTCTTCCCTCCTTTGCTGTATTTTCCCTTTTGGGCTCCCCGGACACATCTTCACTGCTACAAATCGAATTCTATTCCCCACCTATAAGTAATATTCCTTGCTGAAAAATGATTATTTCTCCCAGAATTTTCTTGAGCTCCATTAGAGAAGTTTTAGGTGGAATGTAAGTACATGTTAGTGTAATCCACCTCCCTTGCCAGTAGCCCCTTAGCACTACAAATTGGCCATTATCTTTTTTTTATCTTCTTCTGTCACTACTGGAGCTCTTCTTGCAAGTAATATAAATACTCTTTTCCTTTTTCCCCTTTTCATGTAATATAGCTATTTGCACTCTACATTTTTTTTAATATAGTTCACAACTCTTTCTTGTTTGTATTTATCTGTGAGGCCATTTACATTTAAAGACGTTAAAGAAAGTATCATTGTAAGCCATGGTGGTGCAGCAGTAGCGTTGTTGCCTCACAGCAAGAGGTTCTCCCGTTCGATTCTTGGCTGGAGCGCCTTCTGTGTGGAAGTCTGCATGTCCTCCCCACGGTCGAGTGGCGTTCGAAAGACATGCATAGAATGGGCGTGCCTTCGTTGAAGGTTGGACGTCAAGCTGGCACCTCGGCACCCATAAAAAAATCTACTGCCAATCATTATCGGACCGGAGTTCCGCTGTGGCGACCCCCTAACCGGGAAAAGCCGAAAGAAAAACAACAAAGAAAGTATCATTGTATTAAAAAGTTATTAGCACCTTTAATGTACAAGATCTTTTTTGTTAAATGCCTAGTTCCAGCTTTTGTTACATGCATACAGTGTTTGTCAAATTGAACTTTTATTCAGTTGCTTCTTGTTTGTTGTCTTCCTGTTGATTTTGGTATATCAACAAACCAGGTCTTATCCCCTTTGCCGTGAAGCCATGAGATTGTGGGAGTGGGTGATCTCCACCAGCCGTTTTCTGGTGGCAATGCACATTCTGGGGCAGTCCAACATTCTAGCGGACAGGCTAAGCAGATCTATCCTGATGCCTTACAAGTGGTCTTTGAATCCTTTAGTAGCGAAGCAGATCTTTCTAAAGTGGGGTCAGCCTTGCTATGATCTCTTTGCCTCTCCTTCCAATGCAAAGTGCAGCAATTTTTTTGCTCTGAACCCCCCTCTGGGGGAGCCCCCCCCCAGAGATGCTCTAGTTCATGTTTGACCCTCTGGTCTTCTCTATGCTTATCCTCCTCTTCCCCTGATTTCAAAATTCATCCAGAAAGCACAACAGCTGGGGAGCTCAGTCATACTCATTGCCCCCTTCTGACCTCGCCAAGTATGGTTCCCCTTCTCTGTGGTCTCATGTAGTGTGTCCTCCCTGGAAGTTGGATCTGGTTCCGGAGCTGATTTCACATCCTTCAGGGATCCCACATCCAGATCTGGCCAGTCTGAAGCTCACCGCTTGGCTGCTCCAGTTCCCATGATAGTTAGGAGTCCCGGGTTATCTTCTCCGGTTAAGAAGATTTTGGTGGCGGCTCATAGATATTCCATGAGGAAGGTTTATTCCAGTAAATGGAAGCATTTCTCAATTTAGGCAGCTCAACGGGATTTTGATAATTCCATTGCTCTTGTTACTGTTATTTTTGAGTTTCTGGCAAGCATTTTTCAACAGCGTGTCAGTTTCTGAACAGTTAAAGTTCAATTAGCAGCTATTTCTAATTTCCACATAGGGGAGAAGTCAGCTTCTCTAGCCTCTTCTAAGCTCTGCAAAGCTTTTTTGAAGGGTACTTTTCTTCTTAGGCCACCGATCAAGGACCATACACCTCCTTGGGATCTTACATTGGTCAGTCAAGCCTTGGTTTCTTCCCCTTTTGAACCCGCTGCTTCAGTGGATCTACAATTCCTGTGTTGGAAGACAGCGTTTTTGATTGCTGTTTCAGATAAAAGGGTGTCTGAGCTTCAGGCTTTATCGTTTAAGCCCCCATAAATGAGTTTATCTGGACACTAATCCTTCCTTTTTGCCTAAAGTGGCCTCAGAATCAAACATCAATCAGGTTGTCAACCTCTCTGTCTTCTTTCTGAACTTCAGAATAAGGGAGAGTATAAATTGCACCTGCTGAATGTTCATAGACCATTACATTTTTACTTGCGCAGAACAAAGGCCTTCCGCAAGTCAGATCAACTTTTTATTTCCTATTCTAAGCCCTCCTTAGGGAAGCCTGTATCTAAGGTTACCATTGCTCTTTGGATTTCTCAGTATATACTCTTGGCATATTCAGCAAAGGGAGTGCCTCCGCCAGTTCATGTTAAGGTGCATTCTACTGGATCTATGGCTACTTCTTCCGCCTTCTGGTCCAGAGTTTCCTTGGATGACATTTTCTCTGTGGCTACCTGGGCATCTTCACATACTTTCATTTCCCATTACAAATTGGATCTTCTCTTCAGAAGCAGGGCATCCTTTGTCTCCGCTGTCTTACAGAATATCTTTCCACAGGGGCCTCCCAGGTGTTTGGTAGCTGTTATTCCTGTTGATACTATCTGAGTTTTTGGTGTCAAGAGGGTAAGGCATTGTGTCAGGTTGGGTTGCTATGGGGACAGCAAACTCAATCTGAAAGGAAGAAGGAGGCAGGGGCATTATGGGTAGGGGAGGAGCTTGGAGCTTGGATCAGATGGTGGAGAAATGCGGCAGAGTTGGATCCGTGCTCCACAGGTTGAAGACAAATGAAGAGCAAAAACTCAGATGGAACGTTATGGTGTGAGTACATAAGTTCTTTTTTCCTTACACGAGAGACTCTGTAAGGTACTTTGCCCATTTGTTAAGACATCACAGAGAATGTAACCTAAAAGAGAGCACTTGTTTTTACTACACAGACCAAGTTCTTTTTTCTGCATATAACGTTCTAAAACTTGTTTGCATGTGTATAACATAGTGGCTTTTAAAGACTCTGCCACTTGTCATTTTACCTGACTCATTTGTTCTCTGCAGCAGGAGATTGCTGTCTAATGCCAGACTGCTTCAGAGCAAGACTTGTTGCCACATTGATTGTTTTAGCGTCAGATGTGGAGGAAAGGAACAAAATGGGAAGGTAGGTTTTTTTAACTGGATATCTTGTCCTGGTTCTACCCCAATGGGCTGATAAAACAAAGTTTGAACTAGCTTTATGTAATTGTAACTTATGTGCACACAGAGTATGTGCTCGGTGTGGAAATTGTACTAGTATTTTCAAGTGAACCATCCCCAGACTACTGAAAGTTTTTGGCTGTTTCTGTATGTAAAATGCCTGTATTTCCAAATTAGTTTGTCATATTCTTATGAAAATTTTTAGAGATGTTACTGTGGTGATTATATCTTAAAGAACCTTGGATTATAGGTCTCAACCTGCTAAAAGGCCAATGTGGAACACATACCATAGCAGTGTGGGACAAACAGTCAAAATATGGAACACCCTATTTTCGCACTGCGATAAAAATATACCTTGACCATGGCCTTTGCCTTTCAACCAAAATATACCATATACCATATGTAAGTATTCAATAATACACACACACTCTCGCAGACACAGACAACTGAATATACAGAGAGGGTATGCTGTGTGTCTGATCTCCAAAGTGCACTTAAAACTAAACTAACTAAATAAATGAAATAAAAAATACAGATGTTAGCTGCCTGCCATATATGAAGGTATAGCTCATACAGAACACTGTCTTACATGTGCATAGTCCTCACCTGACAACCCTCAATACTATGCTACTTGTGACTAACACTGCCTGTATGTAGGAGTTATTATTGTGGGTAGTTGAGCTTAAGACCACGTATTGCCTGCTGTACAGTTATCTAGATACAAATGGAGCTCTGTTTGCATCACATTAGTCCTTAGACATACATAGACTTTTCCAGTGCTTTGAGATTTTTCATTGGTATTCAACACAAATGTAAAAATTCTAGGTTTTGGAGTGTTGGGAGTCTGATTACCATTTCTTTATGCAGAATGAAAAATACCAGATTAGGGTTGCATCCTCATGCATAACTCATTTTGGAATACATCAGATTGTCAGAAAGAAATGAAGAATGCCCCAGACAAAGCAATGTCATCAGCATATGAGAAAAATGCATGGATTTGCACGTCCTCATATAAGGACCATCTGTATTATTAACAATAAGTCAAAAACCCAAAGCAGCTGGAGGTTGAGAGGTATGCTTTTAAAGAGAGGTAAAAAAATAAAATAGAAGCAAAACAATACCAAGATCGATAACTGCCGTACCAGCAGTTAAAGGGATTCCCTTTTAACTGGTGGTATTGCAGTTATTTACCTTGGTACTGTTTACTTCTATTTTATTTTTTTTCTCTCTCTCTGTGTAAATGCAATTTCCACAACCATTCCTGGTAGGTGAATGGTCACGTATTTGGGAACTCTCATTGGCTCCTGTCCTCAGGAACAGTTACATGATTGGTTCATATATTGTGATGGCAGTTGGCTGTAATTGCGGTATACCAGCCAATCAAAAACTGTCTAGCACAAACGATGTTGTTCACTGCGGAGCAGCTAGTTGATTGGTTTGTAAAATGTGATGCTGATTGGCCGTATTTACGGTATGCTAACCAATCAAAAGCTGTGTACCAGAACCAAAGCCTTTCGTTGTGGAACAGTGGGTTCTTTTATGGTCAAATGTGGAGCATTCCATATAATCTGGAGCACTCGGCTGCTCAGCCTTGAATTATGGTTTCACCCTCAAATGTAGAACAACAACTGCTCAGCTGGTAATGAAAAGAAACAAATGCATTATTTTTATTAGACAGCATGCTGAAAGAAAAAATAGCACTTATGTATGTGTGTGTGTGTATATGTGTGTGCGTGTACACACACACACACACACACACACATATATATATATATATATATATATATATATATATATATATATATATATATATATGGGTTCACTTCAAAATCTTCAAATCTCAAAATACTGGATCTCATAATAATGAAAAACATACAGGACACCAACAGTGTATTGGAGCAGAAATGCATACAGAAACATATTAGTCATCTACAGTTATAAGCAGGGGAGCAAGCCCCCCTGCTACTTAAATATATCAACTCTGAGATCACACTTCACAGAACAAAATGGCAAACATACCATTACATGCTTCATGACAGCCTGTTGTAACCTTAGTTGTTGTTGTTGTGTCTTTCGGCTTTTCCCGGTTAGGGGTCGCCACAGCGGAACTCCAGTCTGCTAATGTTTGGCAGTAGATTTTTACGTGCCGAGTTGCCAGCTCTGACGCACAACCTTCAACGAAGGTATGCCCATTCACGCATGTCTCCACACAGAAGACGCTCTAGCTGAGAATCGAACAGGACAACTCATGTTCCCTTTTAATGTACTATACTACAAAATAACTCATCTTAGTGTAGTGAAGTGCGATCACGGAGTTGATATATTTAAGTAGCAGGCGGTGTGGGGGGAGGAGCCCCCCCCCCCCGCTTATAGTTGGTTTAGACTGATATGGTTTATCTTTTCTTTGTTTCTGTATGCATTTCTGCTGCAATATAGTCAGTATTGGTGTATGTTTTTCAGTATTATGAGTTTTCAGTATTTTGAGCTTTCGAGATTTTGAGTTCAGGATTTTGAGGTTTCAAGATTTTCAAGTTAACCCATATATATATATATATATATATTTTTTTTTTTGTTAGATTTTGTGTGTTCTGTTTTGAATAGAACTGATGGCTACATTTTTTTATTTTGAAGTGTTCTGCAAATGTGGATTATCCATTTTAAATGTCCGTTTTTATCTCAAATTTGATCATATCTACAGTCCTTAATAACTCTGTATTAGTTTCAGATATTTTTGCAAAAAACTGCAGGACAATATCTTTTGTGTAAGTAGCCATTTGGGCAGACTGCTCTTTTTTGGCATCTTCTTCTTTGAAGTCAAGGGCCTCTGGCTGACTAAGTTTTCAGATGATTGCAAACTAGATGCAGTCATAGAATCCCCCTAAGTCAGAAATATCCTCCAAGATGGGCTGACTCAGACAAATAATTGGTGCCAGAGCCACAGTCTAAAATGTAATGCCAAGTAATGCATAATAGTATCCTTTGGGAAGTCTGCTACCCCTGAAAAGTATCTCATTGATAACATATCTCGAAGAGTAGACTCAGTAGTCTGGGATTTGTGGACGTATGTAGATAGTAATCTTGCCTTTGACCATCATGTGTTTATGGTAGTAAGGAAGTCATTCTCTTTTGTACAACTTATAAGCAAGGGTATGGCATTTAGGTCCAAGGAAATCATTGTTTCACTGTAGTCTGCCCTCATTAAACCAGCCATTGAGTAAAACACCAAATTTGGTATGTACCCAACCAGCATATGTAACAACTGGAATCTCCACAGAGGCTCCTCACAAAAAGGATACAGGGTGTAGACAACATGTCCTGTGTGAATTGCCTCAAAGCCCTATCCCTGTACTCGGTCTGCTGCAGACTGTTGAGGAGTGATTCAAATCTGATGGACCTTCTGCATAGCTGCAAACCAAATAGCATTAGAATTATCCCATCAAGGAACTTAAACCTTGCTTGCAACATAAATAAAGCATAATGGGGAAAAGGTATGTGTCTCAGAGACTCCCCCTTCTCTGGAACAGGCTTCTCATCCATATGAAGCAGAGTTCTTCCTTATCCCAGTTAAAGTGTAACTTGGACCTGAGGATGGGGAATTGGAAATGCAACCATGCTCTGGTATCTATGTCAATAATAAAAAGAGGCAGCCTGTGAGGACCACCTGAGCCCAATCTACCATATACCCCTTACAGTAACCTTAAAGTTCCTAAAACTTGACAGATACCTTTGCAATGCTTGGCTGGGCTTAAAAAGGCCCCAGTGGTCATTAGCCTAGTATACACCTATGAAACTGTTGATCTGATGTCATTTTCATTCATTCCTTAATGAATGGGTCTCTGACCCAGATCGTCTGCTTTTCACTTGATTCTAGGATCTGACTCTTGAGCTCCTCCCTTTACCCATAATGACTCTGACCACTGTACCACCTCAGATCTCATTGGCTGCTCTAACAATTTGGTCGGGTTGTGTTCTGTCGAGCTCAGGAAGTGTTTTTTTTCTAGGAACAGTGAGTAAAAACTTAGGTTAACTAATTTTCCTTACTTATTTTATTATATAGCTATCCTCTCTTTACCCACAAAATTTTTTATATTTTTGCTAACCTTTTCTTACCATTGGTGGTATCGCTCTTCTGCATTTTACCTTCAAGTGTAATCTTAATAGGGTTTATATCAGATTGTCGAATGCTGACAACTTCGAAGCTTCAAACTTCAAACTGGAAAGTTCGAAGTCTATAAACGTTGAATGTCAAAAAAAAACGCTCAGTGTAGGGGGGAAAGCCCCCTGCACCCCCCACACCCCTGCTACTTAAATATACCAACTCCAAGATCGCACTACAGTGCAGTAAAGGGAAATCTTCCCTTCCCGCACTCTATGGCGATCTTCGTTATACGTTTCGACGTTTTTACACTTCAAACTTTCAAGTTCGAAGTTTAGTGCTTCGAACTTGTCAGCATTCGACATTATGATATAGACCATTGTTGGTGTAACTTTTCTCCCTCTACTTTACAAAAAAAAAAAAAATCACTCTTTGACTGGTCGTTTGCCGCTTGGTGAGTTTTTCAGCATGGCTGAAAAGACTACTGGATTTAAAAGTGCACTTTCTTTGGGCACAAAGTACCCAAGTCTGATGCCCACGGGGAGGGAGTGCATTTATTGTTTAGACCCCTCTCAGTTGGATACGCCTTGTACTATTCATGATGGATGGCTTTAACGCTAGAGCTGTCCGCGATCAACACAACAATTGGTGCGTAAGGGCCTAATTTCTGTTTTTGCTCCTCCTTCAAGCTGGTTCTACGTCAGGGGCTCAAACCCCCTCCCAGAAATCTAAGTCTGTAATGCCCAGGGAGCGTAGAAAGCTCTCACCTGTCCGGTCTCCCAAATATGCTCTGACATTGGACCCTCCAATTAAAATCTCCAAATGCTCAGATCTGAAGCCTTCAGATCCTACACCTTCAGTATCAGTCTCCTCAGCTCCAAAGCCCTCGTTTTTCTCTGGAGCCATTGTCTGCAAAGCTTAGGTCTCCATTCCTTCAAGAGCCCTCCTTCCACTTCCTCTTCATTCAGGTCCTCCGAAGTCTTTCCAAGGGAAAGTTGAATAGGATGATGAGAAAATTTCTCAGAACACAGATCCAAATGTGGGTCTTACCAGCTCTGGCTCCCATCGGATCCGTGAGCCTTAAACCTCCCCCACAGACTATCATTTCTCCTTCTCCGATTTGACCTGTTTCAGAGCCCTTGGATCCGAGATCTCCAAGTGTCAAACTGTTGGATCCGAAGATGCCTTTATCATCGACTCCGACTGCTACCCTGTTCCATTGGGCTCTGACTCCCCTTGAGCATGACGTGTCTTGGCGCAAACGTTGACGGTGTTGGATCTAAGGGAATGACTTTGAATCTGAAGCATTCGGAGCAGTCACTTCCCCTTGGAGCCTTGGCTCTGATTTCTCCCTCAGAGCGGAGGATAGGTGAGGCCCGGGTTTGTCTGATCCAAGAGCTTCGGTTTTAGTTAGATTAATTTCAGCTTCTCTTGGTACCTCAGCCTTTGAGGTGGTGGACAGGTTTTTCTCCCATCTGAGAGCTGTCTCAACTCTTATCTTTTCGGATCCGATCTGTGTTCTCCATTCAGATCCTGTTTCTGAGTCTCTTCATTCTACTCCACAGACACAGCCAGCCCATAAGAGCTTCCAGGCAGTTCCAGTTAAGGAACTCCTTGCTTTTTCTGATACCTCTCCAGAACACCCCACTGAAGAGGTCCTCTGGAAGAAGTTTTGCAAAAAGAGGCACCTAGATTCCCTCTAGATTCCCTTCAGGAATCTTTGACTGAAGACACTGCTTTTGATGAAGGGGGGGGGGAAGGTCCCCAAGATCTCCACCAGAAGACATCTCCTTCAGAGACATCATAGAGATCCTACGCCAGAAAAGGTGGTTGGCCCTCGTAGACCCCTTCCCAGGAGGAATCTATGTTCCTATAAGCCTTTGGGTCTGGCCCGTCTATTTCTTGGGTTACTCAACCCCCCATCCCCCCCTGGCTGATGAGCTTATATAGCTTGTCTCCTGCCAGGCATTGAAGGAACCAGATAAGATTCTTGGAGTACCTAAAGACAAGCAGTTTTAGAGTAAGGAAATCCCCGTGGATGCCATGGTTGTTGCAGCAGCCACCAAAAAGGAGCTGGCTGAACACCACTCCTCTTTCCATCCCCCTAATAGAGAATCTAGGGTGTTGGACAGGTATGGGAAGCTAGTTTATGCATCAGAGACCTTTGCTTTACTGTCCCAAGCTATTTGGCACACTTCACTAGGTTACAGAGGGTCTTAATCAAGGAACTGTGTCTAACTCTACCCCTGGGTCCATGTTAACAGAGGAACTGAAGGCTTTTTCCTCTAGACTGGCCACCTTACAATCCTTCTCAAATGTGTCCATGTAGCTTCTCTCTCATGCACTTGAGGGTTCCTCAAAGGCGCAAGTTCAGGCATAACTATTAGGAGACATGCCTGGATGCATTTGTGTGATATTGCGGAGCCGTTCAAACCACCATTCACCAGTGCTCCCTTCAATGGATCCTCTCTGCTTGGCCCCACTGTTGGAGACACTTTCATTCCTTTATTTTTTTATTTATTTATTTATTTTTTTTACAAATTCCCTCTATGAACAGATGTCTCCCTGGTTTTCCACCCAGTCATAGTCATCCAAGAGGTCCCACCAGATCAAAGAGGATCCGGATTACACTCAAGGTTCTTTTTAGTGCCAAACAAAACAGAGGACCCTGACACCTGTTCTGGATCTCAGTTATCTAAACCAGTTTGAAATGAACTCCAAGTTCTGAATAGTCACGGTTCAGTCCATTTTGCCTCTGTTACAGATGGACAATTGGATGTGCTCAGTAGATCTTCAGGACCCGTACTATCACATCAAAATGAATAGTTGCTGTCGAAGATACCTACTCTTCCAGCTGGGAGACAGTCGTTATCAATTCAGAGCCCTGCCCTTCAGTTTCATCACAGCCCCCAGGGTGCTCATCAAATGCATGGCAGTGGTAGCAGCTCATCTAGGACTGCATGGATTCAGAGTGTTTCCTTATCTAGATGACTGGCTTCTCACAGCACCCACCAGACATCTTCTAGTAAAAGCCAGGAATTACCTACTCTGTTTATCTCAATCCTTGGGAATCACAATCAGTCTTTCAATCACCTTCAACTAGTTCAAGTCTTGAAGTTTGTTGAGGGTTTATAGTCAGTTGTCTTGCTCTCTTACCACAAAACAGAGTTCTTGCTTTGAGATTGCATGTCAGGCAGATTCTTTCTCACCCCTCTCCCCCAGCAAAAATGGTTCTCAAAACCCTAGGATTGATGGCTGCAGCAATTACCTTGATATATACCTACTGCTCATCTTCACATGCATATCCTCCAGTGGACTCTAGCGGTTCAGTGGTCCATCCTTCGACAGTTCTTGCAACCTCCTATAAAACTATCTTGAGTCAGTAAGGACTCCCTATTGTGGTGGACTCAGTCCAACGAGATTTGTCAAGGACATTCTTTTACCCTTCTTCTGCCATCTGCCACGTTGACCACGGACACCTCCCATTTGGGGGTTGGAGGGCATTTCTTGGGATGGACTGTTTAAGGCACGTGGTCCCCAGAAAATACCAATTTGCATATAAGTGTCCTAGAGATGACAGTGGTTCTTTTATAGTTG
Organism: Protopterus annectens; assembly: GCF_019279795.1. Classification (NCBI taxonomy): domain Eukaryota; kingdom Metazoa; phylum Chordata; order Ceratodontiformes; family Protopteridae; genus Protopterus; species Protopterus annectens. The sequence goes on along the minus strand of NC_056726.1, from coordinate 484,263,795 downwards.
CAGGCCTTTCAGAGCTCTCTTCCTGTAGGAGCAATTGCTATCCAAATGGACTTGTCCGTAGTTTTGTGTATTGACAAACAAGGGGGAACCAGATCTTACTCCCTTTCCTGAGAAGCAGTAAGAGTCTGGCAATGGGTGATCTCCACCAACCACTTTCTGGTAACAATGCACATACCAGGGAAATCTAGCATTCTAGAAGACAAGCTCAGCAGGACCATCTTGAAGCCTCTTGAGTGGTCTGTCAGTCAGTGTCAAATATATTCCTCCGCAAATAAGGTCAACCTTGTTGCAATCTTTTCTCCTCTCCCCTAAACAGCAAGTGCAGCAGATTTTTTTTGCCTAATTCCACCTCGGGGACAGTTACCGAGACATGCTCTAGTCCACATTTGGCCCTTCAGTCTTCTTTATGCTTATCCTCTCCTAACTCTAATCCCCAAATTCTTTCAGAAGTACTCCAGTTGAAGAGCAGAGTAATCCTTATTGCCCCCTTCTGGCCTCTGCAAGTGTAGCTCACCTTCCTTTGGTCTCACCTACTACGTCCACTTTGGATACTGGATCCTGTCCAGACCTTCTTTCATATCCATCAGGGATGATTCATCCAGACATTACAGGCCTCAGATTGGCCACATGGTTTCTCCAATTCCAGTGGTGGCTAAACATTCCAGGCTTTCCTCTCCTGTTCCCCAAATTTTATTTTCATCTCAGAAACTCTTTACAAGAAAGATTTATAAGAGTAAATGAAAGAGATTTTCATTTTGGGCACAGCAGAGAGAGCGATACATCCTTTCACAGTTCAGTCCCTACTGTTTTAGATTTTCTGGTTTCAATTTTTCAAAGTGGTGCTAGTTTCAACACAATTAAAGTTCATCTGTCAGCTGTCTCCAACTATCACATTGGAGATAATTCTTCCCCTGTAGCCTCTTCCAAGTTATGTAAAGCATTCCTTAAAGGTACCTTTTTACTGAGGCATCTGATAAAGATCCCACCTCACCTTGGGATCTTAAAGTTGTTTTGCAGAGTTTGATATGATCTCCTTTTGAACCCTCAGCTAAGGCAGATTTCAATTTTTTTTCTTGGAAAATAGCCTTTCATGTGATTATAACTTCTGTGAGGAGAGTCTCTGAACTCCAAGCACTCTCTTCAAAACTGCCTTGTATAATTTTCCATAAAGATAGTGTTACTTTGCGTACTAATCCTTCCTTTGTACCCAAAATTGCCTCAGAAGCAAACATCAACCAAGTGATTAGCTTGCCAGTTTTCTTTCCTAAATTTGACAGCAAAGGAGAATACATGCTTCACCTTTTTAGATGTACATAGGCAGTTTTGTTTGTCTTGATAGGACAAAGGAATTTAGAAAGTTTGACCAATTGTTTGCTTCCTTTGCCAATAACAAATTGGGGAAACTGGTATCTAAAACGACATTAGCCAAATGGATAATGGATTGTATTTCTCATGTTTATTCATTGAGAAGTTTTACCATGCCAAAACAGCCAAAAGCACACATTCTATTTGTTAAACATCCTGGGATGTTATCTGGGCCCATCGATGCAGTGTGCTTGGTGTTGGAAAGTGCATTGATGACCTTTTCCCTAGTAATGGTTGTGGGACTGTGTTATATGGTCTTTCCTTTGGACTTTCGGGGGGGGGGGGGTGGAGAAATTTGAGCTAAACCTGTCAGCCAAAAGGTTGGCAATAGCCTGTAGTTCAATGTAGGTGATGCCATTTACAATAAGTTCTGCACATTGTTGTGCATTTCCTCTGAGGTTACGGACACAGCTTTAGAAAGCTTTATAGTTGTGCTTTGGCTGATGAGCTATTTTGTCTTCAAATTTAGCCTCTAAAGTATTAATTTGCCCTTTTAGCTACCTGTTTAGATTGGTCAGGGGGCTTTTAATATCTATGGCTTTCTTTCTCCTACGCTTGGCAAAGATTTTTTTTTGTTGTATAACTGAATGATACTATGATTCCACCAGAGTAGCTTGTCTTTTGAGTTTGTCTTATTCTTAATATGAGTATGCACAGCTCGCTCTATACAGCTGTCAGTATGGCTGTACAGAGATTTTGTAAGTAGCTCAGTGTATATTATGAAGTTTACTGGGTTTGGGGGTTAGCCAAGGTGTTGCTTAGTAGAAAGAGGTTAGCCTTGGAATAGTTCCTAAAGGTTTTTGGTTTTGCTGGATGCTTGGTTTTAATTTTTATTCACAGTAATACTGCTTTATGGTCAGATCTAAAGAGTGAAGATATGGAAGAGGAACAACTGTACCTCATGTTCATGAGTACAAGGTCAAGGATGTTTGTACCCCTGGTAGGAGAATGGACCAATTGTTCCAAGATATTGATATAAACAAAATTTAGAGTCACTGGGCTTGTGCATTAGAAGTGGTGTAGGATTACCTATCTATAGAAGTATAGTTGAGATCCCCCATGAATATCATATTGGGTTGAACGGTGAGGGACTCAAGTACATAGAGGTAGGTAGTATGGGTTTCCTGGGAAATGGATGGGGACCTGTAGTTTGCAAGGATATGGTATGACGGGTCTATTTCAAATAAATGAAAGACAGCTTACCTGAAAATTACATTACCAAGATGACATCACTGAAACCTGATTTAAACGAATAACCACAATGCTGAAGGATTTCACAGGGTAAGTTTTTTGGTGGCCAACAAGGGGAAATTTGCCTTTTCCCCCTGTAGTGCAATCCCAGAGTTGGCATATTTAGTTAGGGGGTGTGGGAGGCATAGCTTTCCCCACCTGGGTGGGTTTGAGGTAGTGCGGTGTGTTTCATTGTTAGATTGTGGTCAGCTGGATACCTGTGAAATCCTTCGGTATTGTGGTTGTTTTAAGTCAGGTTTTGGTCATGTCATCTCGGTGATTTCATCTTCGGCAATGTGGGTTTTCGATTATTTGAAGTAGACCCAGTACGACACTCTGTTTATGGTAAGTTGCACATGTATGAGTTCCACTCTAAGTATTCTGGATGTGAGAGTGTATTTAATATATATATATATATATATATATATATATATATATATATATATATACACACACACACACACACACACACACACACATACATATATATTTATCTATATACATCGAGTTCTGAATCTCGAAATTGTGGACCCTCCCCCAGAACACCACAAAACACATTAAAACCAAGTGTATGCAGGGGGGCAAGGTCCCCTGCACCCCCCGCAACTTAAGTATACCAACTCCGAGATCGCACTACAGCGAGGACAAGGGTTAGTGGTTAAGGTCTTCACCTTCCATGCACAAGGTACATGGTTCAGTCCTGACCTCCAACAAATGCCTGTTTGGAGTTTGCATGTTCTCCCTGTGTCTCCGTGGGGTTTCTCCCATGTCTGAAAAACATGCTGAGTGTTTCCATTTCAAACTCACCAATGAATGGAGCTGTGGGCAGCAGCACAGACTCTACATGGTGCCCTATAGGGGGAAAGAGTTGTACAGACCAGCCACTTTGGGCATTTACTGTGGTGCGCAATATCTTCATGATAGGAGAACACGGATCACAGATTGAGTGCCATGGCAGGGCTGGCCACTTGACGGCGTAAAATGACTCTAGGTGATTTGGTCATGTTGACTAATGTCGCCAAAAATGGGCATGGGTAGTTACCGGTGATAAGTGGGTTGAGGACCTGGCCTACTCTGACCCACGCCAGGGTCCCGTGCTAACGGTGGGAGGGGTATATGTTTCCCTGTTGGCCAGTGTGTGCCCACCATAAAGCCTAGCAGTCCTTGGTCAATAAGCTACTGGCTGGCTGGTGTCTAGTTGCCCAGCCTGGGTTACCTGTGATAGCTCTGTTGAACAAAAGCTGGATGTAAATCCAACCAACCTGCCAAGCATAAACTGAGAATTGCTACACTTAATGTAGCTTCACTGACAGGACGCAGGTTGGAAGTGGATGACATGATGATATGGAGGAGGCTGGACATCCTTTGCATCCCTGAGATGAGATGAAAGGGCAGTGCAGCAAAGCCACTTGGCTTGGGATCCAGAGTCTACTACTCAGGTGAAGGGCAGTCTTGAAATGATGTAGGAATTGCGATGAGAGAGAGGCTTCAGAAGGCAGTAAGGGATATCATCAGAATTAATGACAGACTCATGACAGTCAGACTCCAAAATAATGATAGGGCAGTATTCATAATCTCAGCCTATGCCCCACAGCAGGGTTGTGATAGTGAGGAAAAGAGTGCATTCAGACAGCAGTTGCAGGACCTACTAGATAAAGCAGGACAACATGAATTGGTGTTGATAATGGATGACTTGAATGCACATATCGGGACAGACAGAACAGGATATGAGAACTGCCTGGGTCTACATGGGTGGGGCAACAGAAATAAAGAAGGAGAAGCTATTCTAGACTTCTGTCTGGCAAATGGCTTGATATTAGCCAACACATGGTTCAGAAAGAGAGACCATTACAAGATCACGTACAAGAATAGTCAACGTGCAACTCTGGTAGACTTCCTCCTAGTATGGAAAAGGCACTGGGGCAGAATCCATGATTGCAAAGTCATCCCCAGTGAAACAGTCAGCCCACAGCATAAACCACTAGTTGCCACATTCAGCTGTAAGCAGTGGTCAGAGAAGGCTCTAAAGTCAACAGAGACCATGCTGAATACCTGGAAGTTGACTGGAGAAAAAGTACAACAGTTCAAGGAATTACTCAGGGCTCTAGCACCCCAAGAAGAGGAGGAAATAGGCAGAGTTGAAGAAGAATGGCACCACCTAAAAACAGCATGTTTCAGAACTACAGAAAAGATATGTGGCCGAGCCAGGTATGGAAATAAGGTACATAAGGAAAGCTGGAGGTGGAATGCAGAAGTCCAGGAAGTCATCAAAAGAGAAAAAGAGTGCAGGAAGAAGTGGGAGACAGAAAAGACTGACCAGGCTAGGAAAGACTATTGTTTGGCTAACAAAAAAGCTAAGAAAGAAGTTGCAATTGCAAATAATAGGGCATCGGAGGCACTGTACCAACTTCTGGAAAGTGACTCAGTAAGGGGCACAAAAAACTATATCAGGTTGCAAGGCAAAGGCAGAAAGATGATGAAGATAGTCAGACACCCTTCATAAGGGATGCCAGCAACAACCTGCTCACCAGTCCAGAGGACATCAAAGGCAGATGGAAGGAGCATTTCCAGCAGCTTCTGAATGAAGAAAACCCCACAGAAATTGTACTGCCCCAGAAACAGTGTACAATGAGAGAAGAAAAGCCCACAGCACTGAGGAAGATGAAGTCAGGGAAAGCAGCGGGCTCAGATGAGGTCACAGCAGATAAGATAAAGATGCTGGGTGAGATAGGGGAAAAATGGCTCCTGAGAGTACTAATAGCAGTGTGGAGAAAGACGTATCCCAGATGACTGGAGAATAAGCATACTCGTGCCAGTGTACAAGAACAAAGGGGACATCCACAACTGTGGGCAGTATAGAGGCATCAGACTCCTACCACATTGCATGAAAGTTCTGGAGAGGGTGATTAATAAACGGATGCACAGAGTAGTAGACTGTAAGATGGGAGATGAGCAGTTTGGTTTCAGATCAGGATGCAGCACAACTGACCCAATGTTTGCACTGAGAGAAATACTTGAGAAGAAGCTAGAGATGAGAAGAGTCCAACTGGACATTTCTAGACTTGGAGAAAGCATAGGACAAGGTCCCAAGAAAGCTGATCCGGGCAGTACTGCGGTGGTCTGAAGTCCCAGAAACATTGGTAGAATTAGTGTAGGCTATGTAGAAGGACCCAAAGACTCAAGTACGGACAGTGTTCGGCCTCCCAGAAGGGTTCCCAGTGGGTATGGGTGTACATCAGGGTTCAGCTCTGATTCCACTGCTGTTCATACTGGTGATGGACTACATTTGCAAACAGGTTGGAGGGGATGGTCAACAAAGCTGCTGTATGCAGATGATGTGGCAGTACAGGCAGACTCTGAGCTAGAACTTCAGCAAAGGATAGGAGAATGGAATGCAAATCTGAAGGCACGTGGGATGCAACTAAGCACAGATAAGATGGTGGTAATGGCAGCAAATTGGGGAAATCAGAAGAAGCTGAGAATAGAGATAGAAGGGAAGGCAGTCGAACAGGTAAACAGCTTCAAGTATCTTGGAGGAGTAGTTGAGGAGAAGGGTAGTCTGCATGAAGAGGTCAAAGCTAAAATCAGAGGGGTTGTAGCCAACTGGCATGGAGTATCAGGTGTAGTCTATGACAGAAGAATGCCAAAGAAGCTGAAAAGTAAGGTGTACAAGACAGTGGTATGACCACTACTACTGTATGCTACAGAAACCTGGGCAGTAAAGGCAGAACAGTTGAGGAAGCTAGATGTGATGGAAATGAAGTGCCTGTGAAAGGTGATAGGATACACACTGTGGAACAGATGAAGAAATGAGGACATAAGCAGAAAATCCAAAATACACACAGGAGGCTGGAACCAATAGAAATACGTCAGTATAAAATTTTATTGAAACACGGTTAGCACTTTCATCTGGTGTCTATCACCAGACTTCTTCAGGTCTGATGAAGTCTGGTGATAGACACCGGATGAAAGCGCTAACCTTGTTTCAATAAAATTTTATACTGACGTATTTCTATTGGTTCCAGCCTCCTGTGTGTATTTTGGATTTACTGGTTTGGTTTCTAAGGGTCATGACATAACAGCAGACGCCAAAGTAGCTCCAATTGCAGAAAAGATCAAAGAGAACAGATTAGGGTGGTTTGGGCACGTGTGTAGAAAAGCAGAAGGCAGTCTGGTGAGGAAGATTTTGGACAGACAGGAAGAAGGTAAGCAGAAGATGGGACATCCAGCAAAGAGGTGGATGGATTGTGTGTAAGAAGCTCTATGACAGTCAGGCATGAGTGTTGAAGAAGGCAGGAGTGTGGCACTGAATTTAGAGAGTTGGTTAACACAATACCCTGACCCCATGTAGAGAAATGGGGAAAAGGGGGCTGATGATGATGATGGTGATGATTTAATATAGGCTGAGACACCTCCACCGTTAGATCTGACATTCTCCATTTCATTATACCTCATGACTGGAGCTTGGATGTGATGTCGGATCTGATCCTGCAATTCACAGACATAGATTTCAAGGTTCAAGCTCCTCCCTGTCCCATAATCCTTTTCTGTACTCTAAACCTCAGATCTCGTTTGCTGTGTTTCTGTACAGATGTGATTCCTGGCTCAGAGTTGCCTATTTCAATTTGTGAAAATTCTTTTAAGATGAGAGTTTTTTCTTTTTTGTCAAGTTTAAATATTTCTCTTCTCTGTCCTCCCTTTTTCTAGCTGGTCACTGGCGTTAGGGCTTAGTTGGAATTCACCTCTTTTCCTTGGTTGGCGCTTGGTGTCTTTTCTGGTTTTTGATTTATTTAACTGATAGGGTTAGTTGTATTCTTAAAGTGATTAGACAAATTCTTTCTGTTTTGGTAGTTAGGTATCTGTGTTTTGAGTGTTTTGGTGTGTGTGTCTGTCTTTGACTGTCAGGTATGTCTGAGGAAGACAAACCTACTGGTTTTGAAAGGTGCTCTTCTTGTGGGTGTAAGATGCCAAATTCTGATGCACATAACAAGTGTGTTTATTGTTTGGGCACTGATCACCTTGAGGCTGATTGCTCTGTATGTGTGGCATTCAACTTTTGAGCACTGGCGGACTGCTGAAACAAATTGCTGCTGAAGGGCAGCTTCAAGGGCGGTCCCCGTCTTCTTCAGGCCTTAAGGAGTCCAAAAGGAAAGCCCCATCTGTTTCTTTGGGTGCTTCTCCATCCATCTCTCAAAAATGAGCTAGGCTTTCAGATCAGAGATCCCCAGATCTGCAACTGCCTCCGTCTGTCTTGGATTCGGTGTCTCAAGATCTGTCGGTAGGTTCTGAGGTATCTTTGGATCAGAGGCCCTCAGTTCTGATTGCAGTTAGGTTCTCTTGGAATCCATCTGCTCCTTCGGATCCAAGGATGGTGGTCCAGCAGGTGTTGGATCCGACATGTTCATAGGATATAACATTAGATCTGAAGTAGTTAACTTCATTTTATCTTCAACCTATGGGTATTCGGATCCATATCAGATCTGAGCTGGCAACTTTACAATCATCTGCTTCGAGCTCTGAGCTCCTCCCCCATACACATAATACACCACCATCTACTGCCTTCCCTCAGATCTCATTTGCCGCTTCATGCATCAGCATCGTGATCTCTGCTGCTCTGAGCTTTTAGTGGTACTGTAAGTGCTTTTTGGGGTTGTTCTAGTGAGTTTTTCACTGAGTTAGTTTCCCTTTTCCTCCCCCTATGCTAGTTCGTCGGTTTTCAAAAAAGAAAAAAAAAAAGAAAAAAAAGTGAGATAGTTTTGTGTAGTTCCTTCCCTTCCTTAGTGTGTGCGTGGTCAGGCTAGTTTGTTTTATGGTGACTGGGTGTGGTTTTTTTTGCTTTGCTGTGATGTCTGATCAACCTTAAAAAATGCACGGTGTGTGGCCATAAGCTTTCACCAGCGGATGGCCACACTCTGTGTGTTGTTTGCTTGGGTGTTTCACATTGGTCCATCCAATGCAGCATTTGTGCAGCGTTGTCCAGAGTGAGAAAGACAGGAAGACCTTGTCTGCCATCGGAATCCGCTTCTCTAACCCTCAAAGATCCTATTCCCGGAATCAGAGAAGGCAAAAGGAGATGTGGTTCCAGAAATCTCAGTTTTCCCGGGACTCTCTGGACAACTCATCCCCTAGAGGCAGAGGGGGACATGACAGACACAGGCCCAGAGGCAGAGGGGGTCCAAGGAACTTTGAGTCTAGGGCGCCCTTCTCGGACAGGCCCCCGCAGCAGCCCTGAGGGGTTGCCCGACTGTCCTACTCTGGAGGCAGTCGGGGGAAGATTATCATTGCACCCGACGGCATGTGAGTCCATAACTGCAGATCGTTGGGTGCTTCAAATAATATCCAGAGGTTACACCATCCCTTTTGTTGCCCCTCCAATCCAACCAAAGTGCCTCCCAGATGTCCCACCCGCTGAAAAGGAGACGGCAGCACTAGATGTTTCCAAGCTGCTTCAAAAATGAGCCATCAAACCTGTCACCCCCCCCGATCAGTTCGGGTTAGGCGTTTACTCCAGGTTCTTTTTAGTACCAAAAAAGACGGGGGACCTCAGACCCATTTTGGACCTGTCAACCTTAAACCTGGCTGTCTCCAAACATAAATTCCGGATGGTCACTCTGCAGTCCATTCTACCTTATCTTCGAGAATGCGACTGGATGTGCTCGCTAGATCTCCAGGATGCTTACTACCATATCAAGATACACAGAAGCTCCAGGATATTCCTTCGCTTCTGGCTGGGTGCCAGTCATTTCCAGTTCCAAGCCCTTTCCTTTGGTCTCACCACAGCCCCCAGGGTGTTCTCCAAGGTAATGGCAGTAGTAGTGGCTCACCTGAGGCTTCAGAGGATTCAGGTATTCCCTTACCTAGACTTCTGGCTCCCCACTGCTTACACCAAGCCAGAAAGTTCCTACATCTTTCAGCCTTGTTAGGGATTACGGTCAGCGTTCCCAAGTCACTCTTGAATCCTGTACAGATCTTGGACTTCATCAGGGCATGGCTGGACACCCTACAATTGAAAGTCTTCCTAACTCCAGACAGGATCCAGAGTCTAAGGGCTCATATATAGCTGATTCTTGGCCCCAGGTTGCCGACTGCGGCAGATGTTCTCAGAGTCTTGGGCTCTATGGCTGCCGCAATTTCTATCCTCCCCTGCACGCGTCTTCTACAGTGGACTCTAGCCATACAGTGGTCTTGGCTGGATCTTCATGGAATACACAATTCATATCAACAAAGCCTGCAGGGCGTCACTTCTCTGGTGGGTCCAATCTCCGGAGATTGTAGCAGGACGCCCCTTTGTTCCATCCACAGTGACCACGGACGCCTCCCAGCTAGGGTGGTGGTGGGGGCATTATCTGAGGAGGATGGTCCAAGGCACTTGATCCCAGATTGCACATCAGTGTACTGGAGATGAGAGCAGTGCTTTTAGCGTTGCAGGCCTTCCACACTGTTCTTCCTCTAGGGACTATTGCAATTCAGTCAGACAACATGTTGATTGTCTGGTACATCAACAAACAAGGAGGAACCAGATCTTACACTGTCGCGAGGCCATGAGAGTTTGGGAGTGTGCTATCTCCACCAGTCAGTTTCTGATTGCAATGCACGTCCCGGGATGCTCCAATATTTTAGCGGACAAATTGAGTTGGGCTATTCTGATGCCATGCGAGTAGTCTCTGAAGCAGTCAGTAGCGGAGGAGATCTTCCTTGTGTGGGATCAGCCTTGCTGCGATCTCTTCACATCTCCTATCAATGCGAAGTGCAGTGAGCTCTTCGCTCTGATTCCCTCATCAGGGGACCCCCCCCCCCCACCCAGAGATGCACTAGTCCATGCTTGGCCTCCTGGGCTTCTGTATGCTTATCCCCCATTACCAGTCATTCTGAAGTTTCTTTAGAAGGCTTGTTGACTGGGGTGCAAGGTGATCCTAATTGCCCCATTCTGGCCTCATCAGATTTGGTTCCCTTTCCTCTGGTCTCATATTCTAGCTCCTCCTTGGATTCTAGATCCTTGCCCATATCTCATTTCTCATTCTTCAGGCATCAGTCCGCCCAACCTGGACAGCCTCAAGCAGACAGCTTGGTTGCTCCAGCTCCCTTAGTTGCCAGGACTCCCAGTCTTGCGTCTTCAGTAACAACTATTCTAGTGGCGGCTCATAAGTCTTCCACCAGGAAGATTTACCGTAGTAAATGGAAATGATTTTCTATTTGGGCATCGCAGAGAAATTTGGATCCTTTTACTGCCCCTGTATCCACGGTACTGGATTTTTTAGGCAGCATTTTTCATCAAGGAGCCAGTTCTTCCATTGTGAAAGTGCAACTGGCAGCTATTTCAAATTTTCATGTCGGCGAGAACATGAATGCCCTGGCCTCTTCCAGATTGTGTAAGGCCTTTCTTAAAGGCACTTTTCTTTTACACCCCCCAGTTAAGAACCCTGTTCCTCCTTGGGACCTTACTTTGATCCTTCAGGCTTTGTTTGCCCCCCCCCCCCCTTGAACCTGCAGCTTCAGCAGAGTTAAAGTTTCTATCCTGGAAGACAACCTTCCTAGTGGCTATTAGTTCGGCTAGGAGGGTTTCTGAGCTTCAGGCCTTGTCTGCTGTGTCCCCTTATTTGATCTTCCATAAGGAACTTACCAAAAGTGGCATCTGAATCAAACAAACAATTAATCTGCCTGTTTTCTTCCCAAATTTTCAAAACAAAGGTGAATATAAACTGCATTTACTAGATGTTCATAGACAACTTCATTTTTATTTGCATAGAACAAAACCCTTTCGTAAGTCTGACCAGTTGTTTGTGTCCTTTTCTAAACCCTTTTTGGGTAAGGCCATCTCCAAAGTTTCTTTAACTAAATGGATTATGCTATGTATTTTGCAGATTTACAAAGACAAAGGATTGTCTCTTCCTGGTCCGATTACAGCTCACTCTACCAGATCTATGGCGACATCTGCTGCTTTCTGGTCTAGGGTGTCATTGGATGACATTTGTGCGGCAGCAACTTGGGCTAAGTCACATACATTTCTCAGTATAAGTTGGATTTAATCTCGAGAGGGAGAGCATTCTTTGGCTCTGTGGTGCTCCGGAATATCCTTCCATGAGGGTCTCCCAGGGGCTTGAGTAGCTGGGGACTCTGTCCCACAGGTTGGAGATAAAATGAAGTTAACTACTTCAGATAAAAAAAGATATGTACTCACCATAACATTCCATCTGAGTAGTTATATTTCATTTATCTTCAACCGTCCCACCCTCCTTTCCCCGAACCTTCTCATGTTATGATCATGTTATGGTTTCTTTCTAGTTTGAGTTGCTGGTTAGTTTGGTTTGCAGCAAACTCGATCTGAAGGAAGGCAGTATGTGGTGGTGTATTATGGGTAAGGGGGAGGAGCTTGGAGCAGATGCTTGTAAAGTTGCCGGCTCGGATCCGATATGGATCCGAATACCCACAGGTTGAAAAAAAATGAAGTATAACTACTCAGATGGAACATTATGGTGAGTACATAACTTCTTTTTTTTTTGAGGTCTCTCCTTCAGGATCCACCAGAGGTCCAAAGCACTCGGCTCCTAGGCAACAGAGCTGATCTTCGGATCGGGGACATCATAGGTCTGCTTTGGGGGCTAGGCATGCTTCCCTGACAAAAGCCACCATTCTTTGGCTTCCTCTAGATCCTCCAGAAGTCTTTTGCACATGATTATGGACAGGATAATGATGGGCTTTCTCAGGGCCCAGATAGAGATGGGTCCCTTGGCATCTCCAGCCTGCTCTGCCTCAGCAAGATCCCCGGCCCCAAGGTTACCCTGTCCTCTTCCGATTCTGTTTCGGAACTTCAGGACCCGATTCACCCGAGGGAAGCATCAACGGGTCCAGGAATGGATGCTTTTCCAACTCTGTCAGGGTCCCTGACTAGCTAGATTCTGCTGCCATCGGATCAGAACAGGTCTGTGCTCCGAGAGATCAGCACCAGGTCTCTGGGGAGGGGGTCAGGTCTGGGCTTGTTAAGTTGGTCCTCTTCCATTGGGTGCCTCGGCCCTCGACAGTTCAGGGCTGGTACTGTCTGGAGGGCTGAGCCCCAAGGTTGGCTCCTCCTGTTCATCCCAGGTGGTTTTGGCTACTGGGGATGGGAAGGGAATTTCCTAGAGTTCATTGGCTTTTTGGGTGTTAGAGTGGACTTTCTCCAGGTCTAAAGCAGTGTCTTCCCCTCTACCGGGTGCATCCCAGCCTGCCGCTTCACTACTCTGAGCCCATCCATCCTGTCCAGGGTCAGTCCTCCCAAGATAGCCTTCAGGTGGCATATAAACCTCAGGGGGTTCCCCTCTCTTCTGAATCCTCACCTGAGCCCCACACAGAGGAGATGCCATGGAAGAGAAAGTGCAAGAGGAGGCACTTGGACCTGCCCATGGAGTCCCTCACAGACGACACAGATTTTGATGAGGGGGACTGGTCCCCCAGGTCTCTGCCTGACAGTGTCTCCTTTTGAGACATTCTAGATCTGTTAAAACATAAAGGTGGATGATCTTCCCCACCCCCGTCTTTGGAGGAATCTTTGTTCATGAAGACTTTTGGGACAGGCCCATCTCCTTCCTGGGATCCCCCCACCTCCCTGCAGATGAGCTCATTGATCTTATTTCACGCAGGGTATAGAAGGAACATGACACCGTGGAACCAATCCCCAAGAAGATTGACAAGTTTTTGAGCCCTCCTTCAGACAGGGTGCATTGGAGCAAAGGCATTCTAGTTGATGCCATTGTGGTTGCCACGGCCACCAAAAAGGATCTGGCTGAATAGAGCTCCACCATCCATCCCCTAAACAGGGAGTCTCAGCTGATAGACATGGGAAGCTTGTCTACACCTCAGCCACATTTAGCTTGAGAGCTGTTATCTATGTGGTGCACTTTACCCGCCTCCAAAGAGACCTGGTTACTGAACTAGCCAACTCTCTTTCAGAGCCAGTGTCTGTGGAGGACCTCAAGAAGGTGTCTCCCAAGCTCACCTCTCTATCATCTCTTGCCAGCTCATGGATGAGTTTAATCTCTAATGCTGCTTGAGGGGTACCTGTCGTGACCGGTGCAAGCATTGCCTTGAGGCATCAATAGTTGATGTGGTTATGTGGGTTTGTGGAAGCTTTCAAAGGCATCTTTCACGAATGCCCCCTTTGATGGCTCCTTGCTTTTTGGACCATCAGTCGGGAGACTTTGACCTGGAGTGAGCAGGAAGGGAAGACTCTGTCGGATGTACGTTTCAAGTTTTCTACCCCCAGAGGTCCTTTTCCAAGGACCAGTGGGGAGGTAAGAAACTTTGGTTCCTAAAGATGCAGAGTTCCTTCCAGGACGCTCTAGAGGATTTCTCCTCCAGAGGCAGGGGAAGAGGAAAAGGGTTCATTGGTAGATGCCACCCTAGAGGTAGAGGAAGTCTGCAGAATTCAGTGTCCCTGAGGCGTTGCCTAACTGTCCTGCCCTGGAAACAGTTTGGGGTTGGTTCTTATTGCACCCAAATGATCAATGGGTGCTCAATATCTTATCCAGGAGTTATTACATTCCCTTTTCCCAACCTCCTCCAAGTCCCAAGAGACTTCTATCCAATGCACCACCCAGTCAGGGAGAACTGGCCAAAAGAGAAGTTCTAAAACTTCTAGAAAAAAGAGCCAACTAGGAGATCCCAACAGGACTAAGAGGGTCTGGAACTTATTCTTGCTTCTTTTTGGTGCCAAAAAAGGAATGGGGACCTACACCCGATTTTGGACCTCAGCAAGTTGAATCTGTTTGTCAAGAAGTCTAAGTTCCGGGTGGTCACTGTTCAGTCCATCCTGCCTGTTTTGCACAAGGACAAGTGGATGTGCTCCATAGACCTCCAGGATGCCAGTCACATCAAAATAGGCTACAGGAGGCATCTGCTTTTCCATCTGGGAGCCAATTATTTTCAGTTCAGAACCCTGCTATTTGGTCTCACCACAGCACCCCCCCCCCCCAGGTGTTTACCAAATGCTTGGCAGTGGTAGCAGCTCACTTGAGACTGCAGGGATTCCAGGTCTTTCCGTACCTGGATAGATGATTAGCTCCTCATGGCTCCCACAAGCAATTGACTGCAAAACCTTTTGCAGACCTTCGACAAGTTAGGCACTATGGTCAATGTAGCCAAGTCAAAACTGACTCCTGTGCAAAGTCTGGAATTTATAGGAACAGCTCAACACAGTGACTGAAATTGCAGCTTTGCTTCCTCAGAGAGTGGATTTGCTCAGGCAGCAGGTCAAAGTGATTCTAGAGGTCCCATCTCCACAGACACATCTCATTCTCAAGGCGCTGAGGTCCATGTGGGCAGCTGTTCTCCTTGCACCGCTGGTGAGATATTACATGCGAGTTCTCCAGTGGACACTAGCAGTCCAGTGGTCCATTCTCTGTCATCCGATTTCTATGCCAATCCATTGACACCCATTTGCAGGTCACATCATCAGCGGTGGTCTCTTCAGAGGATCTCTTCCAAAGCAGACTCTTTCCATGGCCATAGTAACCACAGACGCTTCCCTGCTAGGGTGGGGAGGCATTTTCAGGGCAGAATGGTCCAAGGCACCTGGTCCCCTACATAGACCAAGTTGCACATAAATGCTCTAGAAATGAGAGCAGTCCTCTTGTTGTTGCAAGCCTCTCAGGATTGCCTTCCTCTGGGGTCGTTTGCAGTTCATACAGACAATATGTCAATGGTCTGGTACATCAACAAGTAGGGGGGAACACGTTCCTATCCGCTGTGCAGAGAGGCCATGAGAGTGCAGGGTTGGGCAGTTTCTTCTAGTCACTTTCTTCTTGCAAAGCACATACCCAGGGAGTTCAACGTGTTGGCAGACAGACTCAGAAGGTCCATCTTGAGCCTGCACAAGTGGTTCCTGCATCCATCAGTGATGTCTCTGATATTCTGCAAATGGGGTCAGCCTTGCTGCGACCTCTTTGCATTCCCAGTGAACAACAAATTTAGCAGGTATGTTTTCCCCCAAAGGGGCAGTTGACAAGAGGTACACTAGTCCACATCTGGCCTCTGGGTCTCTTTTATGCATATCCACCTATCCCATTGACCCCAAGGTACTGCAGAAAGCCGACAGACTGAAGTGTTCCATGATCCTCATTGCCCCTTTCTGGTCTTGTCCGGTGTGGTTTCCTTTCCTACAGTCTCATCTGAAGTATCTTCCATGGATACTAGATCCCATACCGGATCTCATCTCTCATCCCTTGGAACAGCAAACACCAAACCTTCGATCACCTCATCTAACTGCTTGGTTTCTCCACTTCCTGTGATACTAAGGGAGTCCAGGCTGGCTTCCTCTGTAAAGAAAATTATTCTGGCTTCTTAGAAATCATCAGCTCAAAAACTTCACAGCAGTAAGTGGAAACAATTTTCCCTTTGAGCTGCTGAAAGAAATTTCAACCCCACTCTCTGCTCCAGTTTCAGGTATTCTTCTGTTTTTATCATCCCTTTATCAAGAAGGTGCCAGTTTCTCTACCATAATGCTGCATTTGGCAGCCATTTCTATTGTTCATGTTAATAGGGAGCCTACCTTTTCCACGAGATTAAGCAAGGCCTTCATGAAAGTTGTTTTTCTCCTTAGACCCCCTGTCAAACATCCTTCGACAGCCTTTCTTGTGACCATAACTTCGGCTAAGAGGGTCTCAGACTTACAGGCTTTGTTGTCCAAGCTGCCATATATCATTTTTCACAAAGATAGGGTGGCCTTGAGCACTAATCCTTCCTTTATGCCCAAGGTAGCCACTGAAAATAATATCAACCAGTCTGTTCAGTTACCTGTCTTTTTTGAAATCATTCCAACAAAGGCAAATTATCTCCTCCATACTCTAGATGTACATAGACAGTTACGATTTTACTTGCACAGGACTAAACCTTTCAGGAAATCTGATCAGTTGTTTGTAGCCTTTTCTCTGACCAGAAGTGGTCAGGCAGTGTCTAAGGTTACAATTTCCAAATTGATTTTAAACTGTATTTCCACCATTTATTCACTCAGGAACTTAGAGTTACCTCATCTGCCTAGACCTCACTCTCTTAGGTTAGTTGCTACCTTGTTAGTCTTCTCTGCGAGGATGTCCATAGTTGACATTTGTGCTGCAGCCACTTGGTCCACTTCTCACACATTCGTTTCTCATTACCAATTGGAGATTGTCTCCAGAAATGGAGCATCTTTTTCTTCCACGGTGCGCAGGCACATCCTTCCATAGGGCTGCTCAAGATACAATTGTAGCTGGCAATTCTGACCCAGTCATGAGGAATAATGAAATGGATAACATCAGATGAACAGTTATGTACTTACCATAACATGGCATCTGTGTTATCCTGTTTCATTATTCCTCACTTCCCACCCACTTTCCCCATCTGTGTCCTGCGGGGGATCTGAGGATGTTGGAGTCTTGGGCTCCTGGGCTATATTTCCCTTGTTTAAAGTTTCATATATAAATTCTATGTGGATCCTGAAGCAAACTTAATCTGAGTTTAGAGTGCAGAAGGGGATTGTGGGAGAGGGAAGAGCTTGAGCCTTGAATCTGTGTTTGTAAAGTGCTGGATTAGATCTGACGTTGGATCCAAGACCCAGTTATGAAGAATAATGAAAAAGGATAACACAGATGCCAAGTTATGGTAAGTACATAACTGTTGTTCCCTCTTGTGCAGTAGTTGGTCTGAAGGTGTAAAAAGCATTATAACCTTGCACTTCCAGGTTACTTTCAGCGACTTTAAACTATGTCTCCATTACTACACAGATGCTCTAGGGAGATGAAGGCTTGCAGGGAATGACGTTTCTTGTTAAGACTTCTTGCATTGAGAAGTCCCACCTTCAGATATTCCTTCGTAGGTTCCTTTAAGTTGGTAGGTTTATCAGTTTGGCATTGCCTAAAAGAAACACTATGGGGTGGAAAAGGGCTTTGCCAGTATCCGAAAGCTAGTTGGGATAAATGCAGACCATCCCTGGCAAAGCAACTTGGTCTATCAACCATGTCCTCCTAGATTGTCAAATATTGTACCCCCCGAACTGACACCGGAAGCTAAGGCAATTGTTAAACTCAATTATTTTGTGTTGGTAACATGGCATCATCTTTGGAGAAGGTAGTATGCTGCTCAGTGCTAGGCTCATACCTGCCTGAGACACATAATCATCAAGCTTTATTATGTCTCGCTTCATACAGTCAAGGGAGGATCATCTCAGGACTATTAACACCCTTGTGGACTATGGCAGAGTCATACTGGCACCTGTGGTTCAGTGACCTGAGTGTTTGTGTGACTTGGCAGATCCTAGCACTGGAAGGGCAGCTAATCATGACTCTCAGCTTACTCAGTCTGGTGAGGGGTAAATTGGTGTGCTTCATTATAGAATCACCCATGTCCAGGAAATTTGGCTGTGTGCTGGTTTACGTTAAGTGCTTAGAAGTGGAGGTACTGAATACAGAGTTATTATGTGTAGCTGTGGGTGGTGTTTTAACGAACGGTTACTTAATTGCTGGGGACCCTTTCTTTGATTGTACTGTGCAGGAGGTCTTAGTGTTTTAGAAGGGTTACATCGGAGTACCACAGCATAAGTAGTTTTATGTGTAGTGTCCTTACCCTGTGCAGTAGACATGGTTCAAGTGTCACTGACAGCCTGTAATAGGATTACTTTTGGTTGTATGAGAGAATTTTGTCTCCAGTGTTGAAGTGTATTTACACCTCTCGCATACTGTAGCTGTTTTATTAAGAGTAAGTAGGTTGTCAGTGTACATGAGGCAGTTGCTACAATGCCTCAGAATACTCCTCTCAACCAGACTGGCCACAGAGAGAAGTGAATATTCATGGCTACTGATTTACTAGGGAGGAGTGAGGAATGCTTAAATATTGAACAAGTCAGTAAGACAAGAAACTTGAAGATAAAAACTCAGCAGTGAGCAAACTAGATGCTCTAGTACTTAAAAAAAAATATGTCTAGACAGTATTGCCACAAGAGTGTATACCACAAACCTTCCTAATGTAAAGTAACTGGTTTAGAGCTCAAGTGCTTAAACCAGAAGAAAGACGCTTAGAATAACAGTCATAATAAGCCTTCACCAGCAGTTCGGAGCTCAGAAGGGTAGAGGATACCCTCTCCTCCCACAAGAGTGTAGACCACAAGCATTCTTGATGTAAAATAACTGTTTTGCAGCTCAAGTACTTAAATCAGAAGTAAGATACTTTAGGATAACCGGTACAATAAGCCTTCAACCAGCAGTTCCCAACTCAGAAGGGTGTAGGCTATCCTTTCTTGTTTAAAGAGTATAGACAACAAATCTTCCTAATGTAAAATAAATGATTTGCAGCCAAATGCTTAAATCAGGACAAGGACCCCCAAAATAACAAGCACAATAAAACTTCACCAGCAATTCCCATCTCAGAAGGACTGAGGATATCCTCTCCTCCCACAAGAGTGTAGACCACAAGCCTTCTTATTGTAAAATAACTGGTTTGGAGCCTAGATGATTAAACCAGAACTTAAAACACTTTTAGAATAACAGACACAATAAGCCTTCAACCAGCAATTCCCAGCTCAGAAGGGTGTAAGCTACCTCTTCTGCCACAAGAGTGTAGACCACAAACCTTCCTTGTGTGCGAGATGACTAGTGTGAGGCCCAAGTGCTTAAATCAAAACTAAGAGGCTTAGAATCACAGTTACAATTTAATCAAGCTACTAACAAACAGGAACAAATGCATCAAATTAAATACAACTGAACACTGTAAGAATGTGCAGTAAAAAACTAAATAAAGTAATTAAGTATGAAGGTGAATAAAGTGTATTTTTAGTAAGTGGGAAAGGAGGCAACAGAAGTTAATTCAAGTTTCAAAGACTAAGAGTGAGGGCTTACCCAGCTGATCTCTCAGTGCTCAGTAGAATGAGCTGATGGATGGGAGTGGGAGGAGTGCCTAAATCAGATTTATACTAGGGGTGGGCAACTCAAAAGCCACAGTATGACAGAAATAGGGCGGGTGGGTGTGAAAAATCAAATGTAAATGGAGAGCAACAATAATCAGGCAGAGAACAACAAGCAAAACAAGCACTACAGGTAAGTAAAGATGCCTTGAAGTATTTCCATTTAAATTAGGAATGCTATTTCTCAGCCCCTCCCACTAATTAGCTGGTTGTTATTTATTGTCTGCAAATAATTATTTTCTAAGTTTTCTGACTGACCCTAGCCAAGGCCTCTTAAACTCCAAAAGAACAAAAAACTTAAAACAAGATAAAATGCAATATAAGAAAAAGATTAAAAAATCTAGAAGTAACCAAACCTTAAATTAATAACTTAAATCCAAATTCAAACGCAGACAGACATCCGCAATAATCATGCAGAGAATGACAATTCAAACGGGCACTGCAGTTAAAAAAAAAAAAAAAAAAAAAAAGATCCATACTGTTAATACACATTTTTGAATGAAATGCTGCCTAATGTAGGTTCACATATCAAAAAAGTAAAAAAAAATTCTGAAATGCTAGGACAACATAAAAGAAGACGTGGACTTGAGCATTCCCTTGTGAGCACTCTAAAACTTTTTTGTGAGTATACACAAAACATTTTCTGTGGTAAATACCCATACAGTTTTTGATATTCGTGATTTAATTACCTGAAATACTGTGTGTAATATCTTGCCCAGTACACGTTAAGCATGTTATGTGGGTCAAACATCTTGGTCTTTTAGGGTATGTATTGGGGAACATCTCTGCAGCATAAAATGGGAAAAAAATCTACTAGTGCCCTGTATAAGGCATGCTGTGCATCATTCAACTGACGTGTTTTGTTATCATCACAGACTCAAAGTCTAAAGTGCCTTTCAGTTTACAGATTTTGTTAGATGGAAGCACAAATGGATTGCAAATACCGGGGCTCTGTTAACACTGTGTTCAAGTTATTATTTTATAGTAAATGCAATTTGTTTCATTTTACTTGGTATTACTAATGTTTTATTTATAGGAATGATCACTTTTGATGTTTCTTACTGAGAAGATTGATACTTTGACCATAGGTTCTTGGGATCATTACATGACCTGTTATATTCATTGCATTATGAGATTCTTTTTAATAGGCTGTTTTGTTCGTGTGATCTTTAGCTCTGTTTTACATTAGTGAATTGTTGAATTAATTTTTGTAATATTCACATCGCTGCCACTAGATACCATGATTGTTTCTATATTCTGTATTATTATACTGCCAAATGTTAATTAAGATATCATACATATTAGTGTGGACTTAGTAATTTTTGGAAAACAGAATTTAATTAATATGGCTACTTATACGTATATAAGGGCTTGAACTTTTTTTTAAACTGTCTGGATGTTGTTTTGAATTTGGTCACATGAATGTGAACAGCTTTTTTTTTTTTAATAACTGGCAAAGCCACTTGTTAGCAAAACCGATCTTACACACAGTCAAAGAGTAAACCTTCTATTTGGGTCTCAGTTATTCTAACTTCTGTATAAACAGTCTGTTCTTCTAACTGCCAAACTCAGTAAAAAAAAACTCCTTCATGCAACCTCAGAAACCTTAACCACTCAGCTTTACTTTTTCAAACACCACAGTCCAAACTGCATTCTCACCATTTTTTCTGTGTACTTGGCCTTGTCATTTGGGAATCTTTTCCTCCCAACATTAAGGACACACAACCTTCCACCACATTTCATGCTGTACTAAATTCCCATCTGAAACTGCAAGATAAATGTACTTGTAATCCTATAGGCTATATCATACAGAAAATGGCCTTAATCTATTACCTCTTATCTACATACTGTTCTCAGCCCCTTAATATCTTCCTTCTAATATGTGGACATTCTGATGTTCTTCGTGTTTCACTGTTACAGTCATCACATTTGGGTTATCTGCTTGCAGTAGCCCTCAGTCGGCCTGATTATCAAACTCTTGGGTCCTGCGTCGGTTGCTGTCTCATCTTCCATGACGTCAGGTAGTCAGGGGTATAAAGCATGCAGCCGACACCATTACATCAGTCTTTCTTGCCATGCAGTGCCTGAAGCAGTTCGCAAGTGCCGGTCGGCTAACTCCTGAAATTTTCGTTTTTGAGTTTCAGAACCGAAGTCTTCAACTAAAGGTAAGTACACCATTGGGGAAACTTTTTCTTGCTCTAAACCGATGTCAGTAAAAGTCAATAATTGTATTTCTTGTGGAAAGCAAATACCTCATAAAGATTTTCATTTGTACTGTATTCCTTGCCTAGGCCCTGACCACGACGTACCTCACTGTCGGTTTTGTGCCTTATTTAAACAACGAACTATTCGTCGTCTGTATATTTACGCTTCTAAATATTTTGGTACTCAGTTCAATTACCCAGATATGGCTTCAGTAAGCCACCCGACTACCGACATTCTGAAAAAACGCAAAGATAAAGACAGAGACAGGCCGCCTAGGTCCAAAGCTGCTGACAGCGTTTCTCCTAAGCTAGTCGCCAGTTCGCCGGTACTCAGTGAGGCACTTTCACAGGCCCTGATACCCGCTACTTCAGATTCGCAGGCCTCTACTGAGACCATTTGGAGTCCGGTATACCGCGAGATGCTTCAACTGTGGAACCTGCGGATGTTTCTACCTTGGATGGGACTGGAGCCGCTGTGCAGGCACCGGCTTCTGAGGGTGTATTCAGGCCTACTGACTTGCATATTAAACTGACGCCATCTTCTTCTTCAAGGCCTAAAACTCTATCCATGCCTAGAAAACTGATGCCCAGACCGCATGGTCAGGCCTCTATGCCTAAAAACAAATGATAAGAATCGCTGAAGGCCTTATTACTTTAATCAGGGGAAGCCAACCTTCCCCCTCTAAGAGACCTAGGACTGAATTTGCTCATGATTCTTCTGATCAGGATTCTGAAATTTCTGTTTCCTCTGATGACCAGGATTTACCCTTATCTACCTATGAGGATTCTGATGCAGAGGACTCTCTTCCCTCTGCTTCCCCTAGGATTTCTCTTTTGGTGAAACCTTGCATACTCTTAGGGAGCATTTTCGCTGGGAAAGCCAGGATTACTCTGTTGCTAAAAAGAGGCTTAGGGATTTCTTACTCCTGCCCCAACACAGGCCTTTAGCTATCCCCCCTGTACTGGACATTGTTGATGATGCCTTTTCGGAATCTAGCTTGGCCCCTTGACTCCTTACCTCCTGCTCCCAGAAAACCAGATAGATATTACAGGGTTCCTGACTCTCACAAGTTCCTATTTAAAATCCTACTGTGGATCCTGAGACCATTTCACAGGGCCCAAGGGCATTAAGGCTCCTACTGCCAAAAATTCTACCCCCTCTGATAGAGATTACAGGGCACTGGATAGATGGGGTAAGAACGTACACACTTCTGTAACCTTGACCATTAGGGCCTTAAACTGCCAGTTTCATATGTTAAAGTATCAGCAGCATATTACTGGATTACTTAAACAGAAAATGATGTTGATTCCTGACTGTGCTGAAAATAAGGATTTACAGGATTTAATGCATTCTGCTGAACAAGTTGGAAAACATACTTTGCAATGTGGTTTTGATTCACTAGAAGCATCTTGCAGGGCTGCTGTCACTGGGTCTGTACTTAGAAGGCATGCTTGGCTTAGGGAGCAATCTTTGCCAGATCATGTTAAAGCTAAATTGCTGGATGCTGCTGTAAACCAGGACCGCCTGTTTGGCAACAAAGCAGAAGAAGTACTTAAAAAGATGGAGGAAAAAGCTAAATCTATGCAAACTGTTAAAGATTTCCTGCAAGTACAGCCTCCAAGTTTTAGTAGGCATTGGCCCTCTAAGAATTGGTCCTTTCCTGCCTCTTCCAGGCCTTCTCAGTCCAAACCCAGAACCAGCAGAACACCCAAGCTTCAGTCCCAAGGTATGCACAGGACTAAGCAGTGGGGAGCTCCCACTTCCAAAGCAGGGAGTAGTAAGGCTCCCTCTATGGTAAACTGTCTCTATGACTTAACTTTAGAAATTCCAAGCCCTTCTCAAATGACTGCTCCTTTAGGGGGAAAGATTGCTCTGCAGGCAAAAAACTGGGAACTCATAACCCAGGACAAATGGGTTTTAAATATAGTTTTTCAAGGTTACAGGTTCCACTTCCACACCTTACCAACATCAAACGGTTGGCCAGATCTACCCCGAAATCAGTGGGCAGAGGCTCAAAAGCAAGTTCTCTCTCTTTTAAGTATAAGGTCTATTCAGACTGTCCCAGAAGAGGAAAGGGGACAAGGTTTCTACTCAAGACTTTTCCTGGTGCCCAGAAAAGACAACTCCTGGCATCCTATCCTGGACCTCTCTATCCTAAACACTTTTTTGGTAGTCCCAAAATTCAAGATGCAAACTCTTCTCAAGTTGCTTCCATTGCTAGGCAAGGATGCCTGGTTGGCAACACTGGATTTAAAGGAAGCCTTACCTGCACATCCCAATCACGGAATCTTGCAGAAGATACCTACGCTTCAAAGCAGGCTTCATGCACTGTCAGTTCTCTGCACTGCCCTTTGACTTATCTACTGCGCCCAGGGTATTCGCAAAGTGCCCAGCTCCAGTCATTGCATTTTGCAGTCAAAGAAATATTCAAATATATCCATACCTGGACGATTGTCTAATTCAGGCATAAAGTCAGGACATACTATTGAATCATCTGGTGTTTGTACAAAAAGTACTAACTTCTCTGGGGTACACCATAAACGAAAAGAAATCACATCTTGTACCCTGCCAACAAATTGTATTCCTGGGAGCAAGCTTGAACACAACTTCCCAGATGGCTTCCCTCACTCCAGAGAAACAAGTTCATTTGACAGCTTACTTCAAACTAATGGACACAAAGACCCTGCTATCTGCAAGACAAATACTGCAATCCATGGGGTTCATGGCCTCCTGCATTCTCCTAATTCCATATGTAAGACTGCATATGAGGAAACTACATTGGTATCTAAAAGCCTATGGTGTCAACATTCTCAGGATCTAGAAGCAATGATTCCTATCATACCTTGCCTACGGTTAGAGTTCCTTTGATGGGCAGAGGCTTGCCACCAAAACAAGGGCCTGCCATTCACTTTACCCCCTGCTGCCTAAACCCTAACAGCAGACGCATCAGACTATGCACGGGGGACTCACTTGGCAGGGAAGTGCATTCAGGGCAAATGGAACCCAAGTCAAATGCACCTGCATATCAATCATCAATCAAAATGAAATGTTAGGACCATATTCTTCCAGGACAATTAATGGTAAAGACGGATGACAACACTGTTATGTGGTACATAAACAAGCAGGGGGGAACCCACTCATACCCCCTCTGCAGACTAGCCATGGCTCTGTGGAACACAGCCTTGAGCTGCCAAGTGCACCTACAGGCTCAATTCCTGCCAGGAAAGCTAAATACACTGGCAGATGAACTAAGCAGAAATCTCATGGACCCACACGAGTGGAAACTGGGACCAAAGACATTCAACATGTTGATAAGCAAATGGGGGAGCCCGGAGATAGACCTGTTTGCCTCCCCCCAGTACTACCAATTGGACAAATTCTGCACAAGGACTCCCCACAAACAAGCTTGGAAAGTGGATGCCCTGTCCTTCACCTGGAAAAATCTATCAGTTTATACCTTTTCTCCTTTGCCTCTCCTCTCCAAGGTACTACTATAGGTCAAACAGGACAAACCAAGGACGATACTGATTGCAGCAGACTGGCCACGCCAACACTTGTACACCCTCTTGCGCAGTGTGTCACTGCTGGCACCATGGCACCTGCCTCAGACCCCTACCCTGCTGTCCCAGCAGTAGAGCCAGATTCTGCACCCTCAGCCTCAAACCCTGAAACTGGCAGCCTGGCTAATTACCTGATCTCTCCATTACCATCCATCAGTAAACAAGTGTTGGATGTCATTCTTTAGGCAAGGAGGCCTAGTACTAGAAAATCTTATGCTGAAAAATGGAAAAGATTATGTTCCTGGAACTAAACTCAGGGGATGGGCACAGCAGCACCCAATTCACCTCAGATTCTTCAATACTTAACTGAGAGGCTTCTCAACGGCCTTTCCTTTTCCTCCATCAAAATTCATGCCTCAGCTCATTACAGCACAATACCACCCCTCTTCTCTCATCCACTGCTCAAACAGTTTCTCAGAGGGGCAAAAAACTTAAGACCACCCAGGAAAGCCCCAACCCCAGCCTGGGACCTTAACTTTGTATTGGAAAAGCTCACTCTACCTCCTCTTGAGCCAGCTGCAAATGCAGAGTTGAAATTCCTTTCTTGGAAAACAGCCTTCCTTTTAGTCATCACTTCAGCAAGAAGGGTGTCTGAATTACAGGCCCTTATGGCAGTGGAGCCTTTCATCATCTTTCATGCGGACAGGGTGTCCCTCAGGATCAATCCCTCCTTCATACCCAAGGTAGTATCCAGTGCGACTTTTAATCACTCCATTCATTTGCCAACCTTCTTTTCTAATTCACAGAACAAAGGGGAACGTATACTGCACTCCTTAGATGTGTACAGACAACATAGATTTACTTGGACAGGACTAAACCTCTCAGGAAATCTCAACAGCTGTTGGTGGCATTTGCTGCAGGGGCAGAGAGGAAGGCCATTTCAAAGCAAACCATTTCTAAATGGATAGGCCATTGCATCCATTTCTGCTATAAGCACCATGGAAAACCTGTCCCACTGGGAATAAGACCACATTCAACCAGGGCTGCATCTACCTCTAAAGCCTTTCTCAGAGGTGTCCTACCAGGGACATCGTAGAAGCTGCTACCTGGTGTTCTGTACATACTTTCACTAAGCATTACCATTTGCCAAATTTCTCTAAATCCAGAGCTGGCTTTGCTCTGCAGTCTTGCAGGACCTTATAGCTGGTCCTAATGCTATCTAATTTCCTCCTCCATTCCTTAGCTTTGGGAATCTACGCAAATGTGATGACTGCAACAGGGAAACATGAAGAACATAGAACAGTTGTGTACACTTACCATAAATGTAAATGTTCGAGTGTATTCACTGTTGCAGTCCTGGTTACCTCCCTCCAGCCCCCTGGCTTCTTTTGGCTATACCCCTATTCCTTTTTAGTATGCTTGAATCTTTTTGAGGTATTTGCTTTTTTGTTGGAGGTGTAACCTTGTTTATATATTTAATTGCTTCCCATTAGGGGGGCACCTGATATCTGGGGCAAGAAAAACTGATGTAATGGCGTCGGCTGCATGCTTTATATACCCCTTGACTACCTGACGTCATGGAAGATGAGACAGCAACCAACGCAGGACCCAAGACTTTGATAATCAGGCCGACTGAGGGCTACTGCAAGCAGATAACATAAATGTGATGACTAACAGCCAACAATCCACTCCTTGAGCCAATAACCTACAACCACAAGTTGAAGAAACACCTTTATTCGATCCACATAAAAAAATTCCACTGTACAAAAGTTAATCTACAAAACAGGACCTGTTTTGTGGATTAACTTTTGTACAGTGGAATTTTTTATGTGGATCGAATAAAGGTGTTTTTTCAACTTGTAGTTGTAGGTTATTGGCTCAAGGAGTGGATTGTTGGCTGTTGCTTGTGGTTGTTTTCACTCTTTTACACACCTTTTCGTGTTATAAATGTGATGACTGCAACAGTGAATACACTGGAACATCTACATTTACGGTAAGTGTACACAACTGTACTTTATTAAATATCAAATGTTCCTTATATTTCTATCTTATACCCACATACTCTTCATCAACAACATCTTCACTTCACAATATTATTTATGCAGCATTTTAAATGTGTATATCATTTGTTGTACTCAGTCTATTTACTGTCACTCATGTTACTGCTTTATTATAATGGTTTTCATTGTAACTCTTGTTGCTTTATATCACAACCTTGTCAATGTATTAATGTCATGTACTAATCATTCAAATTATGTTAAATTTTCTACTGGGCTGAGATTGAAATTGGTCAGAACTAACCAGTGGGCTACCCCAATAAACAAATTCAGTCAGTCACTTAGCAAATAAACAAATCATAAGAAGCATTCAATCTAGATTTATAAAAATCTAATTAAAAAAGGGAGGGATGGCATAATGGTTAAGGTCTTAACCTCATAGATACAAGACTATGGGTTTGATTCTGGCCTCTGGATATTGGCTAGGCTTGTAGTGGTCTGCAGATGCAGACTGATTGCCTCATATTTACCTGTGAACCTATTAAAATAAATTTAGCCCCTAACAGTCGACCCAGTTGTCAGATATCTGGATACGCATGAAGACAGTAGCCTTACCTTCGACCACCATGTGGCCACAGTGGTGAGGAAATCCTTTGATGTTGTGCAACTTACACAACTTATAAATAAGGGCATAACATCTAGGTCCAAAGAAGTCATTATCCCACTGTACTCTGCCCTTATCAGACCAGTCATAGACTACAGTGCTCCCTTAGGTATGTACCTAACCAGTTATCTGCAGCAACTAGAGATACCTCAGACATGCCTTACAAAAAGAATACAACACGTAACAAACCTGCCATGTGCAGAGCACTTTAAAACCCTTTCCCTATACTCAGTTTCCTATAGCTTGCTGAGGAATGATCTATACCTACCTTGCAAGACATCTGCAAACCGCACAGTTCTGGGTCTCCTGCATATTTATAAGTCAAACAGTACTAGAAATACAAGGTCTAAGATCCTGAATTTTGTCTGTGACTTAATGCAACTTAAACTTAATATGCTGGAGAGGCAGATATGTGTCCCAGAGACTGACCTTCCTATGGAACAGGCTTCCCATCCATGTGAAGCTGAGTTTAGTCTTTTACCCAGTTTAAGTGCAGCCTTGACCAGTGGATGGGGAATAGGAAGTTTACACCGAGTGTGGCACCCATGTCCCTTGTGAACAGAGGTAGCTTATAAATGCTTAGCCCTCAATGTCCTTTTTGGATACAGGATATCATCATTCTTTCGGGAAAACTTGGCTAGACTTCGAAAGGACCCCAGTTTGTTAGCCTAGTTACAATCTATACGTCTGTATTCAGAGATGAATAAGGAATCGCACACTTCTCTTGGAATCATATTCTGCAACCTTGCCAGTCTGATATAGAAAAGCTGTTTTTTTTCGAGTGTAGTGGCATTCTCGACAAACAAAAATAACTTGTTATGGGATATTACCATTATTTATAAAATTCAGATTTAAAATAGATACTGGATTTTCAGTACAAAGACTTGAACACATATGGATTCAGGTGCAGTTCCTCCAGCTTCCTTCATTCTGGATGTCTTTAATGAATAGATCTTACTAGTGTACAATCTTTGTATGCTTTCATGATATCTGTTGACATGAAAACGCATGCCATATTGAATATATGGCCTCTCGGACAAGCCCTAGGTCCCCCCCTTCCCCACCAAAGGAGCAAACGCCTATCCTAACTGAATGTAACCTCCCTGACTTCAGAGATGCACAGGTGAAAGCTGCCCTCTCCAAAGCAAAAAACACAGCATCTATGGGACTGGACGGTGTCCCAGGCTGTGTCTTACACGAGCTCCAAGAAGAACTGAACCCTCACATTGTCACTGTTCAAACTTAGCCTTACTACAGGATATGTACCCAAAGAATGGTGTACAGCTGCAGTGGTCCCACTCCACAAAGGTGGTGCCACAACGGACCCTGGAAACTACCACCCCATAAGCCTGACTAGTCTGGTCTGTAAAGCTATGGAGCGTATTATCATGGAACTCATAAACAAAGACATTGGAAACCTCCAGACACTGGACCCTACCCAATTCGGCTTTGTTAAGGGCAGATCTTGCCTCTTAAACCTAGTTGATTTCTTTGAAACGGTTACCAAAGCCATAGATGAGGGCAAGGTAGTCCACACAGCCTACCTGGACGTCGCAAAAGCCTTCGACACAATACCCCACTCGGGCATCATAAATAAGCTTACCAGCTTAAATATCAACCCCTATATCACAAGATGGGTTGCAAACTGGCTCAGAGATAGAACCCACATGGTCAGAATTGCAGGTGCCATGTCCGAATCCAAACCAGTTACAAGTGGCGTCCCACAGGGCTCAGTTCTGGGACCTCTCTTGTTCGGTATATACTTCTCTGAGGTTCAGGCTAACACGGGGGGGATTATGGCTGACAAAGTTCGCAGATGACTGCAAACTGGGGGCCATAATCGAATCTCCAGCTGACACAAGCATCCTCCAAAAGGGTCTCACAGAGACGGATGCTTGGTGCCAGAACCACGGCCTCAAGCTAAATGCTAAAAAGTGCATAGTCATCCCCTTTGGGAAAAACAAGGTGCCCATAAATTGCCACATAGGTGGTAATCCATTAAGTACGGAAGAAGTAATTAGAGATTTGGGGACCAACGTAGATAGTAATCTCTCCTTTGATAATCACGTTGCCAAAGTGGTTAGAAAGACCTTCTATATAGCCCACCTTATTACGAAAGGGTTCGCATCTAGATCGAGAGGTCATTGTGCCCCTCTACTCGTCACTCATCAGGCCCATAATTGAATACAATGCCCCTTTTGGGATGTACCTTACCCGACACCTGTAGCAACTGGAGAGACCCCAAAAGTACCTCACCAAGAGGATCACGGGCTACAAACAGATGTCCTATGCAGCTCGACTAAAGAAACTACAGCTCTACTCAGTTGCTTACCGCCTAGTCAGAGGCGATCTATGCCTGACGTACAAAGCCATGTCAAACCCGGAATTAATGGACATGCTCCACCTCAAAAAATCCAAGTCCCTTAGAGCTACATGCTCCCGGGACCTAAACCTCAGCACAAAAATAAATAGGACATACTGGAGGGACAGATTCATTTTCCAGAGGCTCCCCTCACTCTGGAATAGAATCCCAATTCATGTTAGACATAGCCCCTCTTCAAGCGAAATTTGGACGCGTGGATGGGAAATCGCAAATTCACCCCTGGGATCTCTCCTGTGTCCCTGCTAGACAGAGGCGCAGTAAACTAATCTTAAAAGGGTACCTTCTGTGACCTACTTTACAGAGGCACAGTAGGTTAATCTAATAGGGAGGCGGAAGCCAAATACACTCTGGCTAGGCTTATAAATGCCCTAGGGCAGATAGCCTAGTATCTACCTATGAACCTATGAACCAAGGCAATATACAGAATAACTTGTGCAAGAACCTAGAGATACCAATGGTAAATGTCTGTCTTAATATGCAGAAAGTCTTATGCCTACAGTGAACATGACAATCAAAGGAAAATTGGTTCATAAGTGTTTACTAGGTTAACGACCACAAGGGCCTTTTTAAGCCTAACCATGCATCCCAAATCTCTGGCAAGTTCTAATACCCTGGATAAGTGTAAGCAGGGGCTTGGAAGATAAAACATTTACAAGCTAGGGCTTGGGCGATGAAGCATTTACAGGTTGCCTGTGTCCATTAAAGACATGCCAACCAGGGATGAATTTTCTGTTCCACATTCAATTGTCCAGGTTGCTCTTGAATTGGGTAGAGAGGAACTCTGCTTCACATGGATGGGGGAGCCTGTTCCAGAGATGGGGTAATCTCTGGGATGCAGATCTGTAAAATCCCATGCTAACCAGTCTGTCTGATACTTCCTTAGGTCAACAAGACTGATTCAAACATAATTATCCCCCCCCCTACATTATCATCTTTCTTTTTTTTGTTTTGTTACAGCCATGAAACATTTACAAGCTGATTCCTAATCCATTACAATGGAATAACAACTTTTTTATGATGGTTTGTTCTGTATATTTGCTCATTATAAGGTACACATTATTGTAAGTGTTGTGTAATGTTTTACTTATTCACTGGTACACCTTGGCTATGTATTGTAGATGCAGTCTTTGTTAGATTCCTTAATGGCAATATTTTTATATTCCTAAGTGCATTTCTTATAGTCTTTGCCATTGTGGCTTGGGCTGTGGCTGAAAAGGATC
Source organism: Protopterus annectens (assembly GCF_019279795.1). Taxonomy (NCBI): domain Eukaryota; kingdom Metazoa; phylum Chordata; order Ceratodontiformes; family Protopteridae; genus Protopterus; species Protopterus annectens. Next base: position 484,232,328 of record NC_056726.1, on the reverse strand, counting down.
CCTGGACCAGTTCATTCATCCAGTTGATAAAGTATAAAATAAATTAAGTTTCCAGATCCTTATGAGTTTTCAGAGGATTTGTAGTTTCAGCATGTAAGCACTGTTGAGTAATGCTAGTATTTTTTTTGTAGGTTCTTCTGACCTACAAGCTCCCCCCCCCCCCAACTGACTGAGTCTGCTCATTCTTCGGTGCTAGATATCCACAAATCCCCAATGCAGAAACAAGAACTAAATGAGGAGGCTGTCATTCAGACACCCATCAGCATTTGTCTTCACTGGCATCCTTGAAATGAGGGCATATGTGACAAGCCATAGCCCCTCTCTTAGGCAGGTGACCACATTGCCTTCCTTTATGCAAGTGAATGATCCCATACATTTTCAGTGTAGGCTACTCCCAAACCAGATTGGTAGCCAAACACCTGTCCTTAGTCCTTTGCGTCCTTGCCCTACTTCTAAGGGGTTGTGGCACTGGTTGGCTACAGTCTGCTGCTTGCTCTCAAATGGCACTTGCCTTCTGTCACACCAGCTCCAGCAGGTACCTGAGCTGCTTCTCAAACCTTGTTCACCTGGGCCACAGTCAGAGCTTTATATTTCTATGCCAGTTGAGGTAGTTTGTCTCAGCAAGAGGTGCCTTCTCCCAAGAGTCTGTACATCTTCCCTTTTCTGCATCCTCCTGGGCTTTTTCCGGATGCTTGGATGGTTTCTTCTCATTTCCCCAAAAAAATGCAGTAAGCGAATTGGCAAATTCCAAGTTGAATATAGTGGTGTTTGTAGTATGTTGCGATTTGCTGAAATTGTGCATTCTGCTATAAATTGGCACCCTGTGTAGAATGAGTTTCAAATGCCTTACTCCCATTGGCTACCAGGGTAGGTTGTCTTTCCTGTGATCCTGTAAAGAATAAAGAGGTTATCGGAGATTGGATGAATGGGTGCTGGCACATGCATCACAGTTCTTGTTTCATAGGTCAACATAATCACGGACTGGCTCAATATTAAATATTAGTAATGTAAAGGGTATAATACAGTTTTATGCTGCTGATCCATTCTTATATTATTAATTAACTTCATGAAAATATATTTGCACCCTTATCTCTCTATGTAGTGCATATTTTTTTCAAAGCTGTTATGGTACTAATATCTGTTTTATCTAGACTGAATCTGTCACTGCCTAGCAACTGACAGCCTCTGTATTGAGGAGGCACTTTACTTTGCACACTGCCTTAGACTTTTGCCCATTCATTGCCTCCCAATTTATCTGTATTGCTGTCTCTCTCTCTACTAATTTTTTAAAATTAATTCCAGTATTTGTAAGATCGCATTAACAAGTGGTATTCTTTACTGCGCTTGTGTACTTTTACTGTTTTTAAGCACTGACAAAGCTGTCATCGTCCTTAGTATATGTTCTAGTCAGTGTTCCTCTAGCAAACTTAATAGACTTGTACAGTTGCTATTCTATATACTTTGGAGTCTGCATGTAGCATTGGTATATTGTATGCATCCTGCAGCTTTTGTATTGACTTACAACTTTCAGTTTGCCTTTATTTCAGTCTTATAAGAATTAGTCCATTGCCACCAGCCCTCAGCAACCAGCTGTCTTGTGCTGCTGCCTGCACAGAATTCATATATTTAAGTGCTTGTCTTAACCTGCTGACTGTCTTTGTAATGCATGTTCTGTCTGACTGCTATTATAATATAACCCGTTTGCCTGTGTTCGCCACATATCCTGACTTTTGTTCCAGATTGAACTTGAACTGCTAGTGCTTTATTTGACTTGTACTGCTTGACTGATGATTCTATAAAAAATGTTCAGGGAACCTGCTTTCAGTATTCTAATCACTTCTCATTTCTTCCTTTGCTTTAGGCAGCTTTATGGGTCTTGACTTATTAATTGTTTAGCATGCGATTCTAATGTGACTAACAACTTTCCCCTTTCTCTTTCTTAGCTGGGTAGAGCTGCGTTTGATATACTGAGGTACAGGCTTCAGATTTTATAGACTCCATCTGAAAATACTTCAACTATGTTGGACAACACTACAAATTTATCTTTGTTGTGAAAAGCTGCAGTAACATAATTACTGCTGTCTTGCATTATCTGGTTTATTTAACTGCATGTGGCAGTTTATCAAATCTGACTGTTAAGACATTCCCAAGTTCTTAATACATCCCTGATTTAGCTGTTAAGACTTTGTTATTTAAAGTTGCTGGATGGCCTGCATTGCAGTAGTAATCTAACGTTATTGGAATGCAGAACTATTTCCTTATTAACGCTTTACTATCATCTAAGACAAGGGTGCTGTGCTTGTATATGTATTTCTTTCTAGAATTTCATCATTATTCCCCTAATATTACTACAGCATGCATATGATAGTGATTGTTTTTTTCTCCCTAACCATGAAAAATGCAATTTTTCTGCTCCTATGAAAATATACAAATGATTTAGAAGAGAGAAGCAAAGGAAAAAAGTACTAAAACCCATAAACTAGTAGCCTTTTGCACTTGAATTTTCAGTGGCTGCTGTCCTAATTAAAAATGCCATTTATAATTGGAAGTAACAGGAATAAAGGAGGAGAGGCCATTTTAGACTTCTGTCTGTCAGGTGGCTTAATGGTGGTCAGTACATGGTTTAGTAAGAGGAGCAGTCACAAGATCACATGTAAGAGTCGTTTGCAAGCAACTCTGGTAGCCTTTTTCCTAATAAGGAAACAGCAACTGCAAAATCATTCCCAGTGAAATGGTGGTCTCATAGCATAAATCACTGGTTGCCGCAATAAGCTGCAAGCAGTAGTCAGAGAAGGCTTTAAGGTCAGTAGAGAAAGCACAAGGTTTCAAGGATTACTTTGGCCTCCAGCACCTTTTAGAAGAGCAAATAGGTGGAGTTGAAGAAGAATGGAAGTGCCTCAAAACATTATGTGTGCGGACTATAGAACAGATACGTGGCTGAGCTAGGTATGGAACAGGGTACATTAGGAAAACTAGTGGTGGAATGCAGAAGTCCAGGAAGTCATCAAAGGAAAGGAGGCATGCAGGAAACGTGGAAAATAGAAAGTATGGAACAAGCTAAGAAAGAATACTGGTTGGCTAACAAAGGCTAAGAGAAGAGTTGCTGTAGAACAAGACATCAGAGGCACTCTACCAGCTTCTGGAAAGTAAACACAGTAAATGACAGAAATAAACTGTATCAGGTTGCAAGGCAAAGGCAGTAAGATACAGAAGATAGTCAGACACCCTTCATAAGGGATGCCAATGACAGCCTACTCACTCGTCTACAATAAATAAAAGGGTGTTGGAAGGAATGCTTCCAGAAGCATCTGAATGAAGAAAACCCAGCGGAATCTGTACTGCCGCAGACATAGCCAAAGATGAAGAGTTGCCCACCCTAGAAGAAGTAAGAACAGCACTAAGGAAAATAAATTCAAGGAAAGCAGCAGGCTCAGACGAGGTCACAGCAGATATGATCAAGATATTGGTTGAGCAAGGGGAGAAATAGCTCCTGAGGGTACTCATAGCTGTATGGAGAGAAAGGCATATCAGAGATGACATAGTAAAGGGCCCAGTACAGATCCTTGCTGTATGACACTGGTGATGGGTCTACTGGTAGAGGTAGTGGAGTCACCAACTTTGACAGTATGTGTTCTGTTGGTGAGCCAATTAACAACCCATGTAGTTATGTAAGGGGCAACACCTAGCTAGGAGAGTTTTTCAGTGATAGCCGAGTGGGGGATTGTGTTTGATTGTGTCAAAGGCTTTGGCTAGGTCCAGATAAGCATATGCACTGTTTTACCTTCATCCAGAGCTTTGGTGACTTTCTCGAAGAAGTCTACCAGGTTCAATAAGGACGATCTACCCTTAACGAAGCCAAACTGGGTTGGGTCAAGAGTTTGAAGGTCACCTGTGTTCTTGTTGCTAAGGTCCCTGATGATCCTTTCCATTGTCTTGCAGATGAGACTGGTTAGACTTATGGGTCTCTAGTTCCCAGGGTTGGTTGATGACCCTCCTTTATGCAAGGGGGATTATTGTTGCTGTTCTCCATTCTGTTAGTACAAAGCCAGTTCTCAGGCTATGGTTAGAGAATGGCAAGTGAGTCAGTTTGGTCCTGTTTTAGATTGCTTAGTAAGCAATCTGGGATGTTATCTGGTCCCATTGAGGTCATGTTTTTGGGTCTATATCACATTGTCGAAGTTTTACAACTACGAACGCTATATGGTCGAACCCATATGTTCGAAGTGGTAAAACTTCAAAAACTTAAAAAATAAATAAATCACCTGGTGGTTGTAAACAGGGGGGTAAGCCCCCGCTCTTTAAATATACCAACTCCGAGACCGCACTACAATGCAGTACAGTGCGGAAAGGGAAGATTTGCCTTTACTACACTGTAGTGCAGTCTCGGAATTGGTATATTTAAATTGTGGGGGGTGCAAGGGGGCTTGCACCCCTGCTTACAACCGTCGGGTATGTTTTTTATTATTTTTATTTTTTTTATGTTTTCGAAGTTTTACAACTTCTAACATATGGGTTCGACCATATAGCGTTCAAAGTTGTAAAACTTCGACTACGTGATATAGACCCTGTGTTTTTGGCCTTAGCACAGATATGACTTGATCTCTAGAGATACTAGGTAGTGAACTGATGTCAGGTATTCTTTGGGGTATGGCTAGGGGGGATAGGGAGTGAAGTTTGCATCAAATGTCGGCTAGCAGGTTGGCATTTACCTCCAGTATAGTATGAGTGGTACCATCTACTAGCAGTTTGGCACATAGCTGGGCACTCCTTTTTAGATTTCAGATGTAGTTAAAGAATGCCTTATGGTTGCGCTTGGGTAATGATTCTATTTTAGCTTCATAATTAGCTTTAGAGGACTTTACAAGACTTCTAATTTGCTTGTTTAATCTGTGGAGGGAATTCTTTTTCTGCAGAGACAGTTGCCTCTTGTTCTTGGACATCAGTTTCTTCCTTTTGTTATATAATCTGTTTATACTAGATGTACACCAAGGTGGCTTGTTTTTTAGGAGGGCCTGGTTTTAATCTGGTCAGGTGCAGCCAAGTCTATACAGTTGCTAAGATGATTGTACAGGTTACTTGTGTACATCTCTCTGTAGGAGTCATTATTGCCCATGATTGCAGGGGGTGTAAAACATTTTATACCATCACTTAGTAGGCTGTAGTTTTTTTTGGAGAAGTTCCTTAGTTTTTTGCTCCTTTGGGAGTGTGGGGTCCAATAATTACTTCAAATGAGACTGATTTATGGACGACCTTACCAGGGAGGGCATCACACAGGGGTAGTGCAATGACCACCCATGTTAGTATGTACATAGAGACATTAGGGCCCCTTGTAGGGGTGCAGATTATCTGTTCCAGAGCATTTGCATTGACAGAGTCCATGAACCTGTGGATGAGCATGTTTGAACTCGTGTATGTTAGCCAGTCAATGGAGGGATTTTATTTATTTTATTTTTTATTTTACATTTGTTGACCGGGCTAGAATAGCTGGATATATGTCCATTTTTAGTAGAGGCCCGGGGAGAAAAGCTCCAAGCAAAAACAATAACAATGTTAAAAAAAAAAAAAAAATGTATAACATAGCCATATAAACTAATCGTACAGTGGTAACATTGGTAAAAGGGAAAAAAAGGAAATATAGTTATAAAAGTGTTGACTATAGACATTATGTTAAAAGTTAAACTAAGTCTAAATAAGCAAGTATATTAGAAACAAAAACGGTATGGGCAGAAAGAGTAAAGTCCTTAAATGTTATCCTATTACTAAGAGGAAAGCAAAAGAGAAGTAACTAGATTAGGAGGCAAAAGATGGGGGAGAGGGGAAGGGTATGAGCTGGAGGGAAATAAAAGTTTCAGTCAGGGTTAGCACAAGGACAGAGCCACTGAGTTTTCAGATGTTCTTTAATGTGTTTTTTGAATTGAGAGGTTGATGCTAGGGTAGATAGTTCAGGAGGGAGCTGATTCCAGTTTTTCCCTATAGTGTTTGAGAAAAGTGAATCACCAGCTTTGTTGTTAGATTTAATTGAGGAGACAAGGAGTTTATTTGCTGAACGTAGTGTAGCCAGATTTTTATATGGAGAAATCAGATTAGTGAGGATGGGGGTGTCATTGGGGTGGTATAGGATCTTTTGGGTGATAAGTAACTGTTGACAGAGTATATGGTTCTGTATTTCTAGCCATCCTAGTTTAAGGTTAAGGCAGTGGTGAGTTTTAAAGGGAGAGGATGTGACAAATCTAGCTATGCTATTATAGCAGGTAGAAAGTTTGTAGATGTTATTTTTAAATAGGTTAGTAAATATAGCAGAGGCATTGAAAAGGGTAGAAATCAGGTGGGTTTGGGCGATAGTTTTCCTGGCTGAGGGGGTAAGGAAGGGTTTAATTCTATAGAGAGTACCAAGTTTTTTGTTGACAGACTTTATGGTGGAGTTAATATGGTTGTCATAGTTAAGATGATTATCAATTGTGACACCTAATAGGCGGGTGGTAGTTTCTGGTGCAATGTTAGTAGCATTGTTAGAGGTTATAGTGAAGATTGGAGTGGGTGACTTATGAGTTGGAGTAAAAAGCAGTAGTTTTGTTTTTTTAGGATTGAGGAGAAGGCGGTGTTGCATGAACCAGTTTTCAACACTTTGGAAAGCAGTTTGGGTGAGGGACTGGAGGGAAGATATGTTATTAGCAGTACAGATTAAGGTAGAGTCATCTGCATATTGAATGCAGGTGGCTTGGGGTATGTTCATGTGGAAGTCATTAATAAATATGGAAAAAAGAAGGGGACCTAAGATAGAGCCTTGAGGGACTCCAATATTTACAGGAAGTAATGAAGACAGATTGTTTTCCCAGAGTACAGCTTGCTGTCTGTTTTGAAGATAACATTTGAACCATTGTAATGCTTGCGGATCAAGAGAATGGTACTTTAGTTTATTTAGAAGAAGAGTATGATTAACCATATCAAAGGCTTTTGACAGGTCTATGAATAGTGCAGAGGAAAAGGAGTTATTGTTACAATTTTTGTTTATAGAGTCAGTAAAGGAGAGAAGAGCAGTAGTAGTGCTATGGAATGGTCTAAAGCCATGTTGGCAGTTGGCTAGTAGATTATTTTGTAGTAGATGGTTGAGTAGTTGTTTGTGAATACATTTTTCCATTATCTTAGCTAATGGGGAGAGTAAGGCAATAGGTCGGTAGTTAGTGAGCTCAATTGAGGTTCCATCTTTATGTAGAGGGATGATGTGGGATACTTTCCATATGGTAGGGATTTTGCCTTCAGAGATGGTTCTGTTAATGAGGATGGATATGGGTTAGGCTATGGCTTTTGCGGCAATTTGAAGGTATTCGGATGGGAGACGGTCAGCAGATGGGATGCAAGTTTTCAGTTTAAGTAGCTTTTGTATAAGAGATGTAGGAACAGGGTGTATATGAAAGGTTGGGGATAGAGTCTTGGAGGAATTAGATGGTGAAGCAGTTAAAGGTGGTAATGAGTTGGCTAGGGATTGAATGGCTTCTCTAAAGTAGTTATTAAAGGCATCAGGGATTTGGTTGGAATTATTTTGGTTGAAACCTAATGGGGTGGGAGTAGTAGTGTTTCCTGGCTGAAGAAGTTTGTTAATACCTGACCAAAATTTTTGTGGAGTTTGTTGTGAAGTTTGTTGGAGGTTTAGGTAGAAGTCTTTTTTATCCCTAAGAGTATTTCTTTTGGTGGTGTTTCTCAATTGTTTAAAGAGGAGGTGGTCAGATGGGCATTTGGTAGCTCTCCATTTAGCCCATATTTTATTTCTAAGGAGCATTTTTTGCCTAGTTTGTTTAGTTAGCCATGGGGCAGATTTGGATCTTATTCTAGTAGAGCGGTAAGGTGAGTGGTGATCTAGTATTTGAAGAAAGTTAGTGTTAAAGTAGGTTACAGCCTCATTAAGTTCAAGATAGGTTAGTGGTGACCAATCACATGCTTTTAGTTAATTTAGAAAGCTATCAGGATTAAAGAATTTTGTAGAGCGTGAAGTTTTGACATTATGAGTAGTTGGAAATTGAACTTTTTGTCTAATAATGTAAGTGAGCATGTGGTCACTGATATTATCGGGAAGGGTTCCTGGAGTATAATTGTTAGGGTGGCTATTAGTTAGTATCCAGTCAAGGGTGGATTATTTCCTGTTAGGTTTGTGAATTCTAGTTGGAGTGTTTATTAATTGAGAGAAACTATATAGATTTATGTGGTTAGTTGGGGTCAGGGAACTACAGGTGAGCTAGTCTATGTTGAAATCACCCAGTACAATGGTCTCTTGTGGTAGTTGGGTAGATAGGTAATTAAGTAGGTTTTCAAGAGTATTAGTATTGTTTCCAGGGGGAAGATACGTACAAATAAGGTAGATCGATTTTGAGTTGTTTATTTGGAGTTTGGTTGATAACAATTCGGATTTGGTGTCTAATGATGGAATCTTGTTAAAGAGGGAAACTTGGAGATTAGCTTTATAGATAATAGCTATACCTCCACCTTTTTTGGTTTTGCGGTCATGTCTAAGGATATTATAACCTGGAGGGGTAATTTCCTAGTCTAGTGTAGTAGGTTTTAGCCATGTTTCTGTGAGACATAAAATGTCAAATGAGTGCAGATCTAGGTGTGCATGCAAGTGGGAAATTTTATTGTTGATGCTTCTGATATTGAGGTGAGCTATCAGGAGGGAGTTAGGTGCTTTAGCTAATGTGGAATACATTGGTAAAGTTATATTATCTAGGTTATTGGTATTGTTATAGTTGGGGCCAGGGTTTGGATGAATATCCCCGTCTGTGAGGAGGTGAGATTGGTGATGTTGTTGGATATTAAACATTTTATGGACATTATTAAGACTTTTTTTGGAAGTGAAGTATGTCACGTGTGTTGCTCTGTGATATTTTGGGAGTATATAGTTAGAAGTAGAGGTTATGTTACTGCGAGTAAGGGTGTTGATACAAACAGATGGTAGAGTTTGTTGGAAATGAGGGTTTTGTTTAAATAGAGTACGATTTTCAAAGAAGGTGAGAGAATAGGGTATGGTTAGAGAGGCTATTGTGCTAGTTAAGAGTAGCATGTATGTAAAAATAGTTCTTTGTGTTGTGGCCATGGTAAAGATTAGATATTAGATGAGAGTAAGTAGTGTGAGGAGATAAGGTAGAAAAATAAAGGAGGATGTTAGCAGAGAATGGGGAGGGTTTACAGTATAAGATAAGAGAAATTAATGGAGGTTGAGAAGGGGTAAGAGTGGGAGGTAGTGCAGAGGATGGAATTAGGATAGGTAATAGGGGTGTGGTTTAGATGATTGGTGATTAGCACTATTAGGTCAGATAGAGATAGGGGACTGGCCTTGTGATTGGGAGCTTTGTGATTGGTTAGGAAGTAAAGGGGTGTGTTTTAGTGAAGTATAAGTGTAGGAGTAGTGGGGGTGGGTGGGAATTGGGGGTAGGGTAGGGGAGCAGAGTGAGCCCGCAGGGCGAACAGAGCGGGGCAGACCCAAGTCAGGAGAGTAGTGAGAAGAAACAATCAGTAAGGATGAAGGTATGCATAGGAGACAGTAATAAAGAAGTCAAGGTATAAGTCTGTGGAGGGAGGAGGTAAATAGAGAGGGGAAAAATCTGGGAGAGTAAGGGGAAGCCTAGGAGGAGTGGGGGTAGTGAGGAGGACTAGGTAAAGAGATTTGTAAGAACTAAGGAAGGAGATAGGTACAAGGTTTAAAAAGACTGTGGCAAAGGAAAGGTTAAAGGGAGGAGTGCAGCAAGCACGAAAGGTTTGGAGTAAGTGGTAGGGTGACAAAATAATGTGAGATTAGAGGTGGGTAAAGACTGCCATCTAGTGGCCAAAGTCTGTAAGAGCCTTGTAGAGATAGAAGCAGTGGGATATAAATATAAAGTAAAGTAGTGGAAAAGGAAGAGGATAGAGGGGTGTTCCAAAGCAGGAATGGAGCAACAGTATCTAGGGGCAGACAGTAGAGAACAATAATAGTAAAATAGGGGGGGGTGTATGGCTGCTGGCAGATATGACAGGAGAACTACTGCACCTAGGAAGTGCAGAGGTCAAATATTTACAAAAAGTAATCAAAAAGACAAAGGATTTGTCTGTAACATACAATATTAGTTGCTGTGTCTTTTAGTCCAAGGGCAATTGGATGACCCAGGAGAGTAAATACTCGGGCAGGTTTAGGTAGGTGGATTGAGCTGGTCCAGGAGTCCAATAGGGCACAATAGTTGTGGAAAGGTGAGAATAGAAGCTTTGAACAGCTGGAGCAAAATAAGAAACAAAGAGAAGAAGGTAAAAATGAACACTCGGAGAATCAAAAGTATTTTCTTTAGTAGTACAGTTGTAACAGAACTAAATAACTTAGTAAAAAATAGTTCTTAAGCACCAGGAGTACACAGCATCAATTAGTAGGACAAAAGCACATGAAACTAATAATAAACATCAGCAATCAGAATAAAAAGGACAGCATTGCATATGTTAAAAACCCAGAGCAATTCACCTAAATACATAAATAGTTTGACTATCTGTAACACAGAAAAGCGCAGAGCAATCACCTTTTTACAAAAATAGCTTGGCTATCTATAACACAGCAGCTACTCTTGAAAATTACATTTGGATATAGACAATGAAAGACTTTTAACTAAAATGCATCCATTTCAGGTTGACCATGGAACCAGAAGTAAACGAAATGTAATAAAGTGAGGATCTCTTTCAGCAGTTGCAGACTGCTCGTTAGAAGTAATAGTAGGTAAACAGTGATAAAGTCATTATGGCTCTAAATACAGCATTAAATAATTAATGCAACAGATAGTAACAATCAAACTATCGATATTTAAGGTCTCAGGATAGCAGTAGGGCTTAGGCAGAAGCCACAGGTTCATATTATACCTTCATGATTACTTTGTAGAGGCAGAACCTATGCCAAATTCTAGTCATGTGAGCTACAAAGGCATCTCAGTGTAGCCCTGTAAAGTGTAATTTCCAAAGGTGTCTGAGGATCCAAATCCTGTAGATAATTGAAATATCCCATGACTAAGGTATTGGGCTCTATGGCGAGTGATTCCAGTAAGTCCAAGTAAGCATTGTGCTTTTCCTTGGATCCTGGAGGGGGACCTATAGCTAGCAATGATGTGGTGGGGTGTTGTGCATATAGTTAATTGGGCATGGAGTAGTTCGAGAGAGTCGTACTGTCTGACCAGTCTGGAGGTATACTTGGATTTAATAAAGATGGATATATCTCCACCTTTGGTTCTTTCACGCTCTTGCTTAGATCTGAATGTGTGGAAGCATTTTAGCCATGCACAACTGAGCTGCTCTCTGTAGCCTTGAACCATGTTTCAGCGACCGCACAGACATCAGGATCTTCCATGGTGAGGAGTGCTTCCAAGGGTGTGCAGTTTCGTGTTTAGACTCCTAGCATTAAACAGCAGAACCTTTAGTTTGTCTTGAGTGGATTTTGCTATGTTAGAAATTTTGTCATTTTAACATTACCTAAAAAAGGTACTATGGGGGAGGCAAGCACCTTAGCCAGTATCTCAAAGCCTAGGAGAGACAGGTGCAGACCATCTGTGGCAAAGCAGCGTAGCCTGTCGACCATGTCTTCCGTGGCCGAGAACTACTGGATCCCCCTGGAATGCTGGCAGAAGCTAAGCAAATTGTTGAAGTCAATCATTATTTGTTTGTATTGTGGCATTATCTTGGGTGAAGGTAGAATGCTGCTTAGGACTAGGGTCATACCTGCCTGGGACATATAATCTGACAGTTCAGTCATGTCTGTCTTCATATAGTCCAGGGAGGTATTTCTCAAGTCATTCACCTTAGCAAGGACTATGCAGAGTCATAAAGAGTATTTGTTGAGTGACCTGAGTGCATGGGTGATTTATGGATCCTGGAACCTGATAGGCAGCTGACCATGACTTTCTCCTTGTCCAGCCTGGTGATGGGGACATCTATGTGTCTCACTATGGAGTCTTCTATGATCAAGACATTAGGTTTTGAAGTGTTTTGCCTTGAGGGGGTTTATTTGGTGAGACACTGATATGTGTGGTATGTGCAGTGGGTTCTGTACATGTTGAGTTGTGTGCAGATAATTTGCTTTTGGGAGGTCTCCAATCTTTTCGCAGGCTTCTAGTGAAGGATCTCTGTATATGTGTGTTTATGTGTTGTGTCCTGAACTTGTGTGAGAGGTGAAGTGTGTACGCTGACAACATGTTTTTTTTGTCTTTTTTTTTTTTTTTTTTTTTTGTACGTGAGAGGACTGATTCCAAATTGATAGCTTATTTACATCTCTCACATACAGTAGTTGTTTGCTTCAGGACTCTGTGGTTGTCAGTATACACGAGGCAATTACTGCATTGCTTCAGGATGCCCAAGTGAAGTCAGACTGGCCGGAGAAATGGTGGGAAAGTGACCATTCATAATGGCAGGTTTATACCATAGTACTGTTCAGGAGTGAGTAAATTAAATTGGTGTATGATGTAGGAATAACAGAGGGGGTGAAGAGCTGTGGCAGTGTTAATCATAGTGCAGTTGAGTTGCCTGCAGCACAACAGGAGACTTGGGAGGGTTTTACTCTCTGACATGTAGGGAAAATTTAAGTTTCCAGGTGTTTGCGTATATACAAGGCAGTGCTAACCCCTGATGTGCAGCTACGTGCAAACATGAGGCTTGAATACAGGTGAAATTCACCAGTTTTAAGATGAACTACCAGTGGGAAATCCCCAAACTGAGCCTTTCTCCAGCATTCCCCAACGCAGATGGAGCCTGAGCTACACACTTCTGCCACAAGGGTGTAGGGAGGCCCTCTTAATGTAAAATTACTGGTTTAGAGCACAGCGGTACCTGATACCAAACTGTATTCAGCAAGTCTGAATCCAGCCTATACTGTATAAGGTAGTGGTACAGAAAGTGCAAAAAAATGCAGACACCATCAGCAAAAATGAAGCAGCAATTCATGTAAATACAGTCAAAAAAGTGCAATACATGCTTAAAATATACTTATTTTTCAATTGTTTTCAGTGGATGCTTTGGATTTTAGTTCAGATGCACTCCAGATCTCTGGCTGAATCATCAAACTCTGAGCAGCTCAGGTTAACTGAGAGCAAACCCTTACAGACATGAGGCTTAAATGCAGGCAAAATTCAACAGTTTTAAGACCATAGGATCATAGGAGGTTACTAAACTAACTGCCCCGGGCCCTTACAAGCCTAGCCAAGATCAGCCTGTGTTCTCAAGGGTGTCTCGTTCAAGCAGACACTAAAATCAGCACCTATTGCCCTTGTCCAAGTGGGACACAAGTGGAATCCTCGGGGTGAATTTCCAGATGTTCTTCGTGTTTCACTATTGCAGTCATTACATTTGGGTTATCTGGTTGCAGGTAGCCCTCAGTCGGCCTGATTAACAAAGTCTTGGGTCCTATGTCAGTTTCTGTCTCTTCTTCCGTGACGTCAGGTTGTCAGGGGTATAAAACATGCAGCCGACGTCATTACATCAGTCTTTCTTGCCGTGCAGTGCCAGAAGCAGAAGCAGTTTGCATGTGCCGGTCGGCCAACTCCTGAAATTTCTTGTTCTAATCCGATGTCAGTAAAAGTAAATAATTGCATTTCTTGTGGAAAGTAAATACCTCATAAAGATTTTCATTTGTACTGTATTCCTTGCCTAGGCCCTGACCACGACGTACCTCGCTGTCGGTTTTGTGCCTTATTTAAACCACGAACTATCTGTTGTCAATATATTTGCTCTTCTAAATTTTTTGGTGCTGTGTTCAATTATCCTGATATGTCTTCGATAAGCCATCCGACTACTGACATTCTGAAAAAACGCAAAGATAAAGACAGAGACAGGCCACCCAGTTCGCCAGTACTCAGTGAGGTGCTTTCGCAGCCCCCAATACCCGCTACTTCAGATTTGCAGGCCTCTACTGAGACGCATTCAGAGTCCGGTATGCCGCTAGATGCTTCAACTGTGGAACCTGTGGATGTCTCTACCGTGGATGGGTCCAGAACCGCTGTGCAGGCACCGGCTTCTGAGGGTGTATTCAGGCGTACTGACTTGCATATTAAACCGGCGCCATCTTCTTCTTCAAGGCCTAAACCTCGAACCATGCCTAGAAAACTGATGTCCAGACCACATGGTCAAGCTTCCATGCCTAAAGAACAAATGATAAGAATGACTGAAGACCTTATTACTTTAATCAGGGGAAGCCAACCTTCCCCCTCTAAGAGACCTAGGACTGAGTTTGCTTATGATACTTCTGACCAGGATTCTGAAATTTCTGTTTCCTCTGATGACCAGGATTTACCCTTATCTACTTATGAGGATTCTGATGCAGAGGGCTCTATTCCCTCTGCCCCCCCAGATGATTTCTCTTTTGGTGAAACCTTGCATGCTCTCAGGGAGCTTTTTCATTGGGAAAGTCAGGATTTTTCTGATTCTAAAAAGAGGCTTAGGGATTTCTTACTCCTGCACCAGTACAGGCCTTTAGCTCTACCTCCTGTACTGGACATTGCTGATAATGCCTTTTCGGAATCTAGCATGTCTCCTGACTCTTTACCTCCTGCTTCCAGAAAACCTGATAGATATTGCAGGGTTCCTGACTCTCAGAAGTTCCTTTTCAAAAAATCTTACTGCGGATCCTGAAACCATTTCACAGGGACCCAAGGGCATTAAAGCTGCTACTACCAAAAATCCTACCCCCTCTGATAGAGATTCCAGGGCGCTGGATAGATCGGGTAAGAAGGTATACACTTCTTCAACTTTGGCCATTAGGGCCTTGAATTGCCAGTTTCATATGATAAACTATCAGCTGCATATTATTGGATTGCTTAAACAGAAAGTGATGTTTATTCCTGAGTGTGCTGAAAATAAGGATTTAGAGGACTTTATGCATTTTGCTGAACAAGTTGGTAAACATACATTGCAATGTGGTTTTGATTGACTAGAGGCATCTTGCAGGGCTGCGGTAACTGGGTCTGTACTTAGAAGGCATGCTTGGCTTAAGGAGCAATCCTTGCCAGATCATGTTAAAGCAAAATTGGATGCTCCCTTAAATCAGGGCCACCTGTTTGGCAACAAGGCAGAAGACGTTCTTAAAAAGATGGAGGAAAAAGCTAAATCTATGCAAACTGTTAGACTGTTTACAAGTGCAACCTCCAAGATTTAGTAGGCATTGGCCTACTAAGAATTGATCCTTTCCTGCCTCTTCCAGACCTTCTCAATCCAAACCCAGATCCAGCAGAGCACCCAGGCTTCAGTCCCAGGGGGACGCACAGGACTAAGCAGTGGGGGGGGCCTCCACTTCTAAATTTGGGAGTAATACAACTTCCCCCTATGGTAAACTGTCTCAATGACTTCTTTTTAAAACTTCCAAGCACTTCTCAACTGACTGCCCCTTTTGGGGGGGGGGGGGGTTTGCACTTCATGCAAAGAACTGGGGACTCATTACCCAGGACAAATGGGTTTTAAATATAGTGTCCCAAGGATACAGATTTCACTTCCACACATCGCCAACTCTAAGCAGTTGGCCAGATCTACCGCCAAAGCAGTGGGCAGAGGCCCAAAAGCAAGTACTCTCTCTCTTAAGCATAGGGGCTATTCAGTTGATACCAGAAGAGAAAAAGGGACAAGGTTTCTACTCGAGATTTTTCCTGGTATTCAGAAAAGACAATTCATGGTGTCCTATCCTGGACCTGCCTACTCTAAACACCTTTTTGGTGATTCCAAAATTCAAGATGCTGACTCTTCACCAGTTGTTTCCTATGCTAAGCAAAGATGCCTGGTTAGCAACACTAAATTTAAAGGAAGCATACCTGCATAATTCCAATCAGGGAATCTTGCAGAAGATACCTACACGTCAAAGCAGGCTACACGCACGCAGGCTACACGCACTATCAGTTTTCTGCACTGCCCTTTGGCTTAACTACTGCACCCAGGGTATTCACAAAGTGCCTATTTCCAGTCATTGCATTTTGCAGGCAAAGAAATATTCAAATATACCAATACCTGCGATTGTCTAATTCTGGCAGAAAACGAGGACATACTTTTGAATCATCTGACTTTTGTACAGAGGGTGCTAACTTGTTTGGGGTACACCATAAACAAAAAGAAATCACACCTGGTACCCTGTCAACAAATTATATTCCTGGGAGCAAGCTTGAATACAACTTCCCAGATGGTTTTCCTCACGCCAGAGAAACAAATTCACTTGACAACCTACTTCAAACAAGCGGTCACAAAAACCCTGCTATCTGCAAGGCAAATACTGCAAGCCTTGGGGTTCGTGGCCTCCTTCATTCTTCTAATTCCATATGCAAGTCTGCATATGAGGAAACTACAATGGTATTTAAAAAGCCTATGGTGCCAACATTCTCAGGATCTAAAAGCAATGATTCCTATCATTCCTTGTCTACGCCTAGAGTTCCTTTGGTGGGCAGAGGCCTACCACCAAAACAAGGGACTACCATTCACACTACCCCCTGCCGCCCAAACCCTAACAACAAACGCATCTGACTGTGCATGGGGGGTGCACCTGGCAGGGAAGTGCATTCAGGGCAAATGGAACCCAATTCAATTCACCTTCACATCAATCATAAAGAATTGTTAGCTGTACAGAATGTTCTGACAGCCTTCAAGAACCACATTTTTCCAGGACAATTAATGGTAAGACGGACAACACCACTGTTATGTGGTACATAAGCAGGGGGCTACACATTCTTACCCCTCTGCAGACTAGCCATGTCATTGTGGAACACAGCCTTGAGCTACCAAGTACATCTACAAGCTCAATTCCTGCCAGGAAAAACTAAATACACTGGCAGATGGACTAAGCAGAACCCTCATGGACCCACACGAGTGGAAACTGGAACCAAAGATTTTTCAACATGTTGCCAAGCAAATGGGGGAGCCCAGATATAGACCTGTTTGCCTTCCCCCTGAACTATCAATTGGAAAAATTTTGTGCAAGGACTCCCCACAGACAAGCTTGGAAAGTGGATGCTCTGTCCTTCAACTGGAAAAACCTATCAGTTTATGCCTTTCCTCCTCTGCCTCTGCTCTCCAAAGTACTACTAAAGATCAAACAAGAGAAACCAAGGATGATTTTGATTGCACCAGCCTAGCCACGCCAACACTGGTACCCCCTCCTGCGCAGTGTGTCACTGTTGGCCCCATGGCACCTGCCTTAGATTCCTACCCTGCTGTCTCAGCAGGAGTACCAGATTCTGCACCCTCAGCTTCAAACACTGAACCTAGCAGCCTGGCTAATTACCTAAGCTCTCCTTTACCATCCCTCAGTAAACCAGTGATGGATGTCATTTTAGAGGCAAGGGGGCCTCGTACTAGAAAATCTTATGCTGAAAAATGGAAAAGATTCTGTGCCTAGAACCAACCTTAGGGGATGAGCACAGCAGTGCCCAATTTACCTCAGATTTTACAATACTTAACTGAGATGCTTCACAAGGGCCTGCCTTTTTTCCTCAATAAAAATTCACGCCTCAGCCATTTCAGCTCATTATAACACAGAACCTCCCCTGTTCTCTCTCCCACTACTCAAGCAGTTCTTCAGAGGGCACAAAAATTTAAGACCACCCAGGAGAGCTCCAACTCCAGACTGGGGCATTAACTTTGTATTGGAGAAACCCACCCTTCCTCCTTTCAAGACAACTGCTACTGCAGATTTAAAATTCCTTTCTTGGAAAACAACTTCCCTTTTAGCCATCACTTCAGCAAGAAGGGTATCAGAATTACAGGCCCTTATGGCAGTGGTGCCTTTCATCATCTTTCATGCGGACAGGGTGTCCCTCAGGACCAATCCCTTTTTCATGCCAAAGGTGGTATCTAGTGTGGCCTTTAATCAATCCATTCATTTGCCTACCTTCTTTCCTAATCCACAGAACAAAGGGGAATGGATACTGCACTGCTTAGATGTGCACAGACAACTTAGATTCTACTTGGACAGGTCTAAACCTCAAAAGAAATCTGAACAACTGTTGGTGGCATTTGCTTCAGGGACAGAGGGGAAGGCTATTTCAAAGCGAATCATCTCCAAATGGATAGGCCATTGCATTCACTTCTGCAGTAAGCACCATGGAAAACCTATCCCCCAGGGGATCAGATCCCACTCAACCAGGGCTGCATCTACCTCTACAGCTTTTCTCAGAGGCATACCTACCAGGGACATCCTAGAAGCTGCTACCTGGAGTTCTGTACATACTTTCAACAAGCATTACCATTTGCCAATTTTCTCTAAATCCAGAGCTGGCTTACCACTGCAGTTTTGCAGGGCCTTATAGCTGGTCCTAATGCTATCTAAATTCCTCCTCCCATCTTTAGCTTTGGGAATCTACCCAAATGTAATGACTGCAACAGTGAAACACGAAGAACATAGTACAGTTGTGTACACTTACCAGAAATGTAGATGTTCGAGTGTATTCACAGTTGCAGTCCTGGTTACCCTCCCTCCAGCCCCCTGATTGCGTTTGGCTATACTTCTTCTCTCCTTTTCAATGCTTAAAAGCTTTTTGGTGTATTTGCTTTTTTGTTTGTGGTATAACCTTGTATATTTATAGATTTAATTGCTACCCATTAGGGGGGCACCTGACATCTGGGGCAAGAAAAACAGATGTAATGACGTCAGCTGCATGTTTTATACCCCTGACGACCTGACGTCACGGAAGAAGAGACAGCAGCCAATGTAGACGCAAGACTTTGTTAATCAGGCCGACTGAGGGCAGGCAGATAACCCAAATGTAATGACTGCAACAGTGAATACACTCGAACATCTACATTTATGTAGGTGTACACGACTGTACTTTACCCATGCAGTCATTCAAAATATGTTTAAATAGGGCCAATGAGGGGCTTTGTTTAACATGAATATGGAGCTTGTTCCAAAGGTGTGGCAACCTCTGAGACAAATCTCTCTCTCCAGCAAGTTGTTTTGACGTCGCATATCAGATTGTGGTCCTTTGAGGGAGTGACCCATGTGCCATTTGACTTGCGAATTTGCAGCATTTGCGTTAACGCTGTGTCACAGTTTTATGCAAGGCACAGGTCGCCTCTGAGCAGTCTGTATGACACAGAGTAAAGTAACAATGATTTCATTCTGTCCACATAAGAGAGATCTTGAAGACCTTGAATTTCCTTTGTAAGGAACCTTTGTGGTCTTTCCAATTGCTGCAGGTGTTTGGAAATTAACATACCAATGGGAGCTTTGTACTCTACTATTGACCTGATGAGGAATGAGTACAGAAATGGTTATAATCTCTTTTTTCCTGGAGGCAATGCCCTTAGTTATGAGATAAGTAATATAAAACGCCCTTCTTACCACTTGGTGATCAAAGTTAAGGTTGCTGTCAACCTGTGCACAGATTTCTCACCACTGACTGTGTGCTTAGTACATTGCTGTGGATGTGGAAGTTTGCAGGAACATCACCCTTGCTGAAGAGGATGATGATGCATTTTTTGCATTAAGTTTTAAGCATGACTTTGGCACGAGTCATTAGTCTGTGTAAGACCTTCTTGCAGGGTGTTGACATCACTAGGGGTTTTGATGATCGCTCCCAGTTTGCAGTTATCAGTAAACTTTTTCAGCCACAGTCCTTTAGTTTTAGCCTGCACTTTGGAGAAGTAGATTCCAAATAGTTGGGGTCCTAGAACCGATCCCTGTGGAACATCACTGGTTACGGGCCTGCAGGTGGAAGTGGAGTACCCTATTTTTACTGTATGAGTTATATCAGTGAGCCAGTTTGCAACCCGCTTGACAGTATATAGGTTGATACCCATCTGGGTGAGCTCATTAATGATGCCTGTGTGGGGGATTGTGTCAAAGGCCTTGGCTAAGTCTGAGTAGGCCATTTGCACAGATTTGCCCTCGTCTAGGGCTTTGGTGACTGTCTCGAAGTCCACCAAGTTTAACAGGCAGGATCTCCCCTTGACAAAGCCAGAGTGAGTGGGGTCAAGCATTTCGAAATTTCCTATATCCTTGTTAATAAGGTCCTTGATGATTCGTTCCATAGCCTTGTAGATAAGGTCGGTCAGGCTAATGGGTCTGTAGTTCCCAGGGTCCGTGGGTGCGCCTCCTTTGTGCAAAGGGTTGACGGTAACTGTTATCCATTCCACTGGGACAAAGCCATTGCTTAGGCTGCGATTGAAAAGCGTGCTCAATGATAATGCAAATTCCTGTTTTAAGTGATGTAGAATACAGCCCAGGATGTTGTCTGATCCTGCAGCGGCTGTTTTTGGCCTTGGAGAGAGCATTTAAGATCTGATCCTCGGAGAAACTCGGTGGGGGGGGGGCACGTGTTAGGGATGCTATGGGGTATTATGTGCCGGGGACAAGTGAGTGAGGTTTTCACTGAATCTGTCAGCCAGCAAGTTTGCTATATCCACAGGTTCTATATATGTAGTACCATTAACAATGAGCTCAGAGCAAATCTTGGCCTTAAAGCTAATTTGGATTTGTACTTAGCTTTGGAGGACTTCACTAGGAGTCTTATTTGCTTGTTTAAGTTGAGGAGGGACTGTTTCCAGTCTTGAGACCGTTCCTTCCTACTCTTAGACAGCAATTTCTTTCTCCTATTGTATAGCATATTAACGGCATTTGTCCACCAGGCAGGTTTGATTTTCCTTGAAGATCTTGCTTTGGTTCCATCAGGTACAGCAGAGTCAGTACAATTGTACAAGTGCTTGTATAAAGCATTGGTGTATAACTCAGCATAGGTGTCTGTTCCATCAGTGGGGAATGGGCTATGAAGCTATTTATGCCGTCATGTAAGAGGTTGTAATTGACCTTGGAGAATTTTTTAGTTTAGTTGTTGCTGGGGGGTAGGGTCTTGTGTTATAGTTATATAGTGGGAAAGCCCCAAACTGAGCCTTTCTGCGGCAATCCCCAACTCAGATGGAACCTGAGCTGCACACTTCTGCCACAAGCGTGTAGGGGAGGCCTTGTTAATGGAAGGTGGCTGGTTTAGACCACAGTGATTCCAAGCAGTCTAGATTCAGCAAGTCTGAATCTAGCCTCTGTTATATAAGGCAGTAGTACAGAATTTCAGTGTGCAGAAACAAATGTAGACAATCGGCAAAAATGAAGCAGTAATTCAAATAAATACAGTTAAAGTGTGCAGTACAGACTTTAAATATATTTGTTAGCAGTGGATGCCTTGGATTTCCATTCAGATGCACTCCAGATCTCTGGCTAAAGTTACCAAACTAGGTGCAGCTCCAGTTAACTGAGACCCATGCCTAAAGTTGGAGCTTCATTGGTGGATTCATTAATTGTCCTTGAACCCAGGGCTTCCTTTTCAATCTTCAGTCCCCTGTTACGAACTCTTTTCAGATTCCTCAGACGTTAGGTGGGGGGGGGGGGGGGCTCCTTCAGTCCTCTGAAAGCTCAGGGCCTTTGGCCTCCTCATCAGAAAGAGGACCATATCAATATCAAAGAGATGAGAGCTCTTCTCCTGGCACTTCAGGCCTTCATTCTCTTTTCCTTCCACGGCCCCTTAAAATCTTCACAGACATTACCACAGTGTTGTGGTACATTGACAAGCAAGGGAGAACAAGATTTTACCTCTTGTGCAGTCTAGCTCTTGAGGTTTGGGATCTAGCTGCCCAGTATCAGCTGATTCTTCAGGTGGTTGATATTCCTTCAGGTCAGAACATTATAGTAGATTCTATGTGCAGACCCATAACACAAACTCACAACTGGATCATTCACACAAATGTGTTTCTGGACATTATCCACCAGTGGGTACACCTGAAGTAGATCTTTTTGACTCCCCTTTGAGCAGGAAACTTCCTCTTTTTTTGCACTAGTGTCCCATGTCTGTTGGCTTGGAAGGTGGGTACCCTATCATTTTCTTTATGCCTTCCCTCCCCTTCCTGCCATACCATGGGTCCTGTTGAGGACAGAACAGGTTGCCCCAAAAATCTTGTTGGTGACTCCTCTCTGGCCCAGACAGCATTGGTTCCCTCTTCTTCACAAGTTACCTCACTGGGTGGACCTACTCACATAAGACAAGTGTCTCTCATCTATCCCCACCTGTCCACTCTTCAGATGGCACTGTGGGTAATAGGGTTTTGATCCCTTTAAGGCACCTTTTTTGGAGGACATGCTTCAGGTTCTGCAGGAGGCCAGGAAACCTACTACCAGGAAATCTGATTTATCCAAATGGAAGCAATTTCCTGTTTGGTGTCTTACTTCAGAATCAGAATCACATTTATTGGCCATGTATGCACGCATACAAGGAATTATACTTCGGTTTCAGTGACTCCCAAGTATGAAATACATAAATGACATGCATATAACTATTAAGAACAAGACAAATGACATACATGCAGCTATTAAGAACCATATAAAAAAGTAAATATACATACAAGGTGCAAAATGCAACTCGGTGCAAGAAATACTGAAATAAACTCTGAAAGAAACAAGTATTAACAAAATGTAAACAATACTGTAGGATCCTCTGAAGCTTGGGAAGAATAACAACCCAACCTAACAATCTGAGTTAACCATTCATGAACTTGATGGCCTGTGGAAAAAAACTGTTCTTGTATCTGCTTGTTTTGGTGCGTATTAATCTGCCTGCCTGATGGTAATATTTCAAAAAGATGGTTTCCTGGATGTGAAGGGTCAGTGATGATCGTCCCTGCTCTTTTCATGACTCTGGAGTAGTGTAAGGAAGGCAAACTAGCACCAATGATATTTTTGGCAGACTTGACTGTTCAATGCAACCTATTTTTATCATGATTAGACAGAGATCCAAACCACACTGTTATGGATGAGCTGAGAACAGACTCCGTGACTGCTGTATAGAACTGAATCAGCAGTTCCTGTGGGAGGATGAACTTCCTCAGCTGTCACATAAAGTACATTCACTGTTGTGCCTTTTTTATGATGGACCCCACACTGGTCTCCCACTTCAAGTCCCAGAAGATTATAGATCCAGAAACTTGAAGGATTCCACAACTGACACAGCAGCATTAAATATAAAGAGGGGGATAATATTGTAGTACCACTCCTAAAGTCTGTTGTCATCTCCACAGTTTTAAGTGTGTTCAGTTCCAGTTTATTCTGACTACACCAAAGTGGTAGCTGCTCAACTTCCCATCTGTATGCAGACTTATCACCATTCCTGATGAGCCCAATGATAGTTGTATCGTGGGGTTGATATTAGAACACCGAACATTCAAAATTTCGAGTGTTCTAATATCGACCCATTTTCAGCGAATGCTGAAAACATCGAAGAAACAGAAAAACACATTTTTCCCTAAGGAAAGAATTTGGTTGTCCGTTTCTGTTGCTTCGGTATTTTCAGTGCTCTGGTGGAAAGTTACGGGTCGGGTTCAGGTAAGTGCGCAATTGTGTGGACGTGAGGGTTAGGGCAGGGAAGGTGAGTTAGGGTTAGGGCGCGGGTCAGGTAAGTGTGCGATTGTGTGAACGTTGAGGGTTAGGGCAGGGAAGGTGAGTTAGGGTTAGGGCGCGGGTGCGGTGACTGTGCGATAGTGACGGACCTTAGGGTTTGGGTTAAGGTAAGTGGATAGTTAGTGGTGTATGTATAGTTTAGTGTAGGGTTAGGTGTAAGAGTTTAGGTGTATGTGTGTGGATTGCTGTTTGTTTGGTGTGCTTGTGTTGTGTGTATGTGTTTTGGAACAGCAAATTTTTTTCCCTAGGAATGTATGTTCAATGTTTTAAATTTTCGATTCATAGGGTTCGATATTAGAACACTCAAAATTTTGAACGTTCGATGTTCTAATATAGACCCGTATCATCTGCATATTTAATAAGTTTGACAGAGGGGTCCTTAGAGGAACGGGTAACGTGTTCCATGCAACATGATCCATGTTGTAATATGGATCCATTTTCTGTGGAAGTTCCTTTGGTTCTTTCTTATTTGTGTGAATTTCTGAATGCTGAGTTGGCATATTTTTCTGTTAAAGCCCACCTGTCAGCTATATCTGCTTGTCTGCCTTTTGACTCCCCTTTTGACTTCTAGATTTGAGGTCAAACAGTTCTTAAAGCATCCTTCATATTAGGCCTCCCAGAAAGCCTATTCCTTATTCTTGGAAATCTGTTCTTTTGGCCTTACCTCAGCCTAGCAGGTGTCTGAGCTGCAGGCCTTTATGGCTGTTCCTTCTTTTTTGTTTTTTTCATAAGGACCGGATGTCTCTTCACAGTAATCCTTTTATGCCCACAGTGGTTAGTGAGTTGTCTCTTAATCAGTCCATTCATTTGCCCACTTTTTTCCCTTCTCTGCTAGTGAGAGGGTACTTCGTATCTTGGATTTGCAAAGGCAGCTCAATATTATTTGGATAAAACTAAAACAATTCATAAATCCAAGCAGCTTTTTGTTTCCTTTAATCCTAGGTCTTTAGATTTGGCTTTTTCTAAACAAGCTATTTTCTTAAGGATATCTAAGGTCATTTCCTTTTGTTACTCCTTTCATGGGAAAAATTTTACATCTGATGTTGTAAATCTTTATTCATTCCTTACTGTTAGGACTTCGGTTCCATCCTTTGAAACGACACGGCCATTACCAAGCTCGCGCCAGCCAAAAAAACTCTCAGCTAAGACCTGCACACAATGTCCCTCTCATAGTCTCCTCAGATTTCATTTGCCTAGTTCCTTGTCAGATGTGCCAAGCCTTCTCTCAAGCTAAGTGTAGTGTTTTTTGTGATTAATCAGTATAGTTACCTTCTTCTAGTTAGTTTTCCCTTGAGATGATCTCTTCATCTTTAAATTTACATGCTTTCTTACTAAAACCTTCCCTCTACCTTTGGTAGTTCTTTTCATACCATTGTTGGTACTGTCCCTCTCCTCTACCTTTGGTAGGCTCTTTCCTTACCACTTTGTGGTATTTCTTAGTACCATTGTTGGTACTCCTCTTTTCTATCTGTTTAAAAAAACAAAAAACAAAAAAAAAAACTCTTCCTCTACAACCTTGCTGCTGTTTTTTGGTTGGTTATTTTGTAGTTAGGACTATAGTGTTTCTTTAGTTTCCATGATGTTGGATAAAGCAAAACTAGGATTTAAACAGTGTGATAAGTGCGGGCGTAAGGTGCCCAACTCAAACGGTCATGCCCAGTGTGTTTATTGTTTAGGCGTTGACCACATCAATGTATCTTGTGATATTTGTTCTAGTTTCAGCAACCGTATGTTGGCTGAACATAAGAACAAGCTTATTCTGAAGGGTATGCTGAAAACACCCTTCTCTTTCTGGGATGGAGGTTTCACCACCTCCTAAACATAAGGATGTGAAAAAACGTAGAGAAACAGAATCACTCGGTTCCGACATCTCTGTCCTCCTCAGAACCGAGTTAACACCTGGCTTCGCTACAGACTACTTTGGCATCAGGCTCCATGTCTTCTCCCTCATTGCCACCTTTAATTCTGACTCCAACGTCTTCTCCCTCGTTGCCGACTTTAATTCTGACTCCAAACACTGTACCAGCTTCAGCACCAGCTCCCTCTGTGCTGACCTTGGTTTTGACACAGGCTCCGACTACTGTACCTGCATCGGCACCATCCCTGGCCACGGTGCCGATGTCTTATACGGCCCCACTGACACCGTCGGTTCCAAAGATCGAACACCTTCCCAGAACCAGATAATTCTCCCTCTTATAACCCCTTTTTGGAACACCAGTTTAGTCCATTTCTTGAGAGATCAGAATCTCCATCGGCAGCTTCCTTCAGATCCACCAGGAGTCTTTCAGAACAAGATGTAGTGAGGGTTGTGGACCAGCTTTTGGCAGCTAGAGGATTACCCACCCCTGCTAGGTCTTCCTTCCCTCTTGGAATGGAAGCTCTCATGGCATACTCACCTGTATATCCTCCGGCCTTCTCCCAGGTCCCGGAGACTTTGGTACCGATGGCCATCTCTGTGCATTCTGTCTCAGCTCTGACAGTGGAGGCTTCCCTGTCAGCACCACTTACTCTTGGTACAACGGCTCCATTGGAGCTGGCGCACTCTCGGAGCAGTGATTGGGCCATTGGCACTGTGGATCCTAGTTTGGCGCCTATTTTCTTGGTGGCGCTGTCTACAGCCGCTGCTCACCTGCGGCTGCCAGTCCTCTCGGAGCTCCTCACCTGGAGGTGGGCTCCTCAGGGCGGGGTGTGACCCTGGTTCCGAGGTTGTCCTTCTCTGTTCCAGGCACCCATCCCTCCTCAGGCGGGCCTGCTTTCCAGGTGATGGAGAGGGTTCTTGCCTCAACAGGCTTGCAGTTGGCACCACTGGCATTGACACCAGAACCCCCCTCTAACATGCAACTGTCCCAACCCCCTACTCTGGGATCCCGAGCACAGGAGCTGCAAGTCCTTCCCTTGAAGGGGAACCCTTTCTCTGGAGTCCTCCTCAGAAGATCCCACTGGTGAGCCATCCCAGAAGAAACTTTGGAAGAGGAGGCATCTTGAATCTCCTGAGGAATCCATCACCAAAGACACCGATTGCAATGAGGGAGAAGGGTCCCCACAGTGTCCCCTGGAAGACATCTCATTTGGAGATATTCTTGAGATCCTCAAGCAGAGGGGAGACTGGAAGCCCTCCAACCCTACAGAGGAATTGGTCTTCATGCAGGCCTTCCGTGCTCGACCCATCAATTTCCTGGGTGACCCCACCTGCGGATAAGCTTATTAAACTTATTGTGCAGCATGCCTGGAAGGCCCCGGACAAAATAGAACCTGTCCCCTGGAGGCCATATACAATTTTATCCACCCCTGAAGACCAGCCCAATTGGTTCAAGCAACTGGTAGTTGATTCCATGGTCGTGGCACCAGCCACCAAGAGGGAACTGGCAGAAGATAGTTCCACTGTTCATCTCCCGAACAGGGAGTCTCTGGCTATGGACAGACTGGGGAAGCGGGCCTACGCTTCAGCGACCTTTGCCATTCGGTCGCTGAATTATCTGGTGCACTTTACTCACCTCCAAAGAGACCTAATCTCAGGAATGTCTGCCTCTTTGGTGGGGTTACTGCATGATACTGTTGCCTCTCAGCTAGCTACCCTGGAATCCATCGTGAACTCCTCGATGCACTTGATTTCTCACACTACTGTGGGGGCAGCTTGAGCAGCCGCATCAGGCATTGTCATGAGACGGCATGCTTGGATGCATGTGTGTGACTTCGCGGACCCCTTTAAATCTTCCTTTGTCAACGCGCCTGTTGATGAATATTCCCTTTTTGGTCCCAAAGTAAGAGAGACACTATCGTGTAGTGAGAAGGACAGAAAGACCTTGTCTGCTGTGGGCATACATTTTTCCACCCCCAGAGATCCTACTGCAGGAACCAGAGGAGAGGAAAATTGTGGTTCAAGAAGTCCCAAGGATCTTTTCGTGACACTCGTGATGAGCAATACCCCCCAGTTAGAGGGGGCAACTCATCTGGAAGATGCCCCTTTCGGGGCAGAGGGGGTCCACGCAACCAGGGAGCTAGAGATTCCTGCTTCGGCCGACCCTTCCAGTGCTCCTGAACAGCGGCCCGATTGCTTTCCTCTGGAAGCAGTCTGGGTTTGATTTTCCCTGCACCTACAGGCCTGGCAACTCATAACAGATGCATGGGTGCAGAGAATAATATCCAGAAGCTATCAAACTTCCAGACTCGTAAAACAAATCCCCGATGTCCCACCCAATCAGAGGGAGGCTGCAGCCTTAGAAATCGAAAAGCTGCTAAGAAAAAGAGTCATCCAGCCAGTCCCATCAGACCAGAGAGGATCCGGGTTTTACTCAAGGTTCTTTTTAGTGCCAAAAAAGACAGTGGACTAAAGACCAATCCTGGATCTCAGCTTACTAAACAAATTCATAAAACCTCAAAATTCTGGATGGTCACGGTACAGTCCATCCTCCCCTTTCTGGGGAAGGACAACTGGATTTGCTCTATAGACCTCCAGGACATATATTACCACATAAAGATTTACAAGCACTCCCGGAGATTTCTTTGCTTTTGGCTGGGAGCCAATCACTATCAGTTCAGGGTACTGCCCTTTGGTCTCTCGACAACTTCCAGAGTGTTCACCAAATGTATGGCAGTCATAGTAGCTCATCTCCGACAACAAGGATTCCAGGTGTTTCCATATTTAGATGATTGGCTCCTTATTGCCATGACCAGGAATCTTCTCATTCTCAGTCTCTCTTACATTCAAGGCCTTGCTGTTCACCTAGGTATCACGAGCCACATGGACAAATCACAAATGTCTCCAACAAGAGCACTGGAATTCATTGGTGTGATCTTTGTCACAACATCCTGTCAAGCTTTCCTTCCTCCTCACAGACTCTTGTAAATAGCCAGATTCAAGTCCTCCTTCCACAGACATTTGTACCAGCGCGCCTTGTACTACAGCTATTGGGATCTATGGCAGCAACCATTACCTTGGTTCCACTGGCGAGGTTGCACATGAGACTAGTACAGTGGCTCCTCTCATCACAATGGTCGATCTTAACCCACCCACTCGACCACATGATGCGCCTTACAAACCTTTGCAAGAAAGAAATGCTTTGGTGGATGAAGCTAGAATCAAATCTTTGGTATTGACCATTCTGCCTTCCCCAGCCCAGGGCCACGGTGACCATGGACGCTTCCCTGTTAGGGTGGTGGGGCATTTCCAGGGAAAGACAGTCCAAGGCACCTGGTCCCCCATGGAGGCCAATTTGCACATAAATGTCTTGGAACTGGGGGCAGTTCTCTTAGCGTTGCAAGCGTTCCACTCATCCCTTCCTTCCGGGACCATTGCAGTTCAGTTGGTCAACAGTCGTCTGGTACATCAACAAACAAGGTGGAACCAGGTCTTACCTCCTGTGTTGGGAGGCCATGAAAATTTAGCACTGGGCGATGGCTTCCAACCACTTTCTCATAGCAATGCACATTCCCGGGAGTTCCAGTCTTATTCCGGACAATCGGAGCAGGAACATTTTGATGCCTCACGAGTGGTCCCGCAGTCCTATAATTGCGGATCAGATCTTCCGCCATTGGGGCAGGCCTTGCTGCGACCTGTTTGCTTCTCCCCTAAACAACAAATGCAGAAGCTATTTTGCCCTGATCCCTCTTCAGGGGGAGTCACCGAGGGATGCTCTGATGCACGATTGGCCCCCCCCGTGTCTGCTGTATGCCTTTCCCCCCATTTCCTCTCATCCCGAAATTCCTCCAGAAAGCTCAAAGGTTGAGAAGCAGAGTGATCCTCATTGCTCCTTATTGGCCCTGTCAAGTCTAGTTCCCTTTCCTATGGCCTCACCTGATTCTCACAGCCTGTGGATCCTGGATCAATCCCAAGGTCTGCTGTCTCATCCTTGGGGACTGATTTACCCCAATCTCCACAGCCTCAGGCTCACAGCTTGATTTTTCCACTTCCGATGATTGCCAGGCTACCTGATATTTCATCCCCTGTTCGCGAGATTCTTCTGGCTTCACACAAAACTTCCACCAAGAAAATTTATTCTAGTAAGTGGACTAGGTTCTCTAGATGGGCCAAAGAACAAAATATAGACCCCTTTTCCATGCCTATTCAGAAGATCCTACAATATCTCACTACCCTGTTGCACGCAGGAGCTTCAGCATCGACGATTACAGTACATTTAGCAGCAATGCAAATTTTCACAGTGGAATCGACAACTCATCTGTTATGTCACACCGACTGTGCAAAACCTTCATGAAAGGAGTATTACATATTAAACCTCCTGTCAAGCCTCCTATAGAACCTTGGGACTTGACATTGATGCTTCAGTCATTAACAAGTCTTCCTTTTGAGCCTTCTAATTCATGTGATATGAAATTTTTGTCTTGGAAAACTCTACTTTCTAGTAGCCCTTAGCTCAGCGAGAAGAGTATCTGAGTTGCAGGCCTTGAGTGGCGAGACCTTACTTGATTTTTCATAGAGAAAGAGTGCCCCTGCATACTGACCCCTTCTTTTTGCCCAAGGTCATTTCTGGGTTTTCCATTAATCAATTTATTGACCTACTAGATGTTCATCGTGTTTCACTGTTGCAGTCATTACACTTGGGTTATCCTGCTGGCAGGCTACCCACAGTCAGCCAGAATTCCAAAGTCTTGATCCGGCGTCGGTTGCTGTCGCCTCTTCCCTGACGTCAGTGCGCCAGGGGTATACAAGATGCAGCTGACGCCATTTTCTTCAGTCTTTCTTGCCGCGTAGTGCCCAAAGCAAAAGCAGTTCACCTTCTGCATACCCTCGATGTTCATAGGCAACTTCGTTTCTACTTGGACAAAACTAAATCTTTCAGGAAAATGGATCAATTGTTTGTGGCCTTTGCAGGATCCAGACTGGGTAGGCCTGTCTCCAAAATGACTTTATCTTCTTGGCTCAGAAAAGCCTTTACTTTCGTCTACCATCAGAACAAAGTGTCTTTACCTCCCAGAATAAAGACTCACTCTACTAGATCGATAGCTACTTCAGTGGCCTTTCACTCTGGAGCATCTATGGATGATATCTGCGCAACAGCCACTTGGGCAAGACCTCATACCTTTATCACGCAAGACCTCATACCTTTATCACTCATTACAAATTGGATTTGGCTTCCAGGGGACGAGCATATTTTGGTTCTATGGTGCTCAAGAATGTCCTTCCTTAGGGCCACCCAGGACTCAAGTAGCTGTTTACTCGGTCCTAACAGTAAGGAATGAATAAAGATTTGCAACATCGGATAAAGAAGTTATGTCTTACCATAACGTTCCATCTATGTTGTAGATCTTTATTCATTCATTACTTCCCGCCCTCCTTCCCCCTGCCTAGACTCTTGGTGGACTTTAGGAGTTCTTTATCAGTTAAGGTATTTGCTCAGACAGAGCTTACTACTGTCACTTTTATTACTTCTATACTATAATGACAGGCAAACTTAATCTGAAGAGACAATATTAGAGGGGGATTATGGGTAGGTCTTACCTGAGAGTTTTTTGGCTGGCACAAGCTTGGTAATGGCCGTGTCGGTTACAAGGACGGAACCGAAGTCCTAACAGTAGTGAATGAATAAAGATTTACAACACAGATGGTTATGGTAAGACAGAATTTCTTTTTCTTTTAAAGCTCATTCTACCAGGGCTGTGGCTTCTTCTGGTGCTTTTTTCAAAGGTTTGGATACTAATTCCATTCTTGAAGCAGCTACTTGGACTTCTGTCCATACTTTTAGCTAGCACTGTAAGTTGGATGTTGTTTTTAGGGCTAGGTCCAGATTTACCAGGGCTATCCAACATGGTTTTATTTAGGGCTCTGCTGGGCCTTCCTCCTCACAACTTACTTCCTAAGCTTTTGTACTCTTCCTATTGTAAGGAATACTGCAACAGCGATCTGGACATTACAGTTGTGTAAAATCTTACCGTAACAGTAGATGTCTTTTTTTTTTTCTCTTGCAGTGTTCGCTCCCTCCCTCCTCCCGTTTCTTTCTCCTTCTGGATGCACACGTTACTCCTTTCTCCTTGAACTGTTGTTCCTCCTGGGGCTCTTCAATTCTGAGGATGGTACATCTGTACATCACCTTTATGCCCTACACCATGTGCGGGGAGCATATGTGTGATGTACAACGTCCCTATTGCAACCTAAGGCTTTGGTATACTGTCCGAATGTCGGGCTACCATTGGCAGGGGATCCCCACTGTAAGGAATACTGAAAAATTATAGAGAAGGACGTCTACTATTATTGTAAGATTTTGCACAACTGCCCTTTGTTAATGTCTGTTGAATTTCCTCCTTTGTGAAGAGGAATAATGTGTGACTTTTTACAGAGAGAGGGAATGTGGAATTCCTGGCTTGACCTACTTATAAGGATTGAGACAGGACAGGCATTGCTGTCAGCTGCTATTTTTAGGTACAAAGCATACTGGCGTATTTTCAGTTGCAAACACTACACATCATTTATAATCTATGCAGTCATTGTCAGTCAAGCTCAGCTTCCTTCCTTTTTTCCCTTTTCACAGTCTGCTACAGAGAAGGTTCTTCACACCTTGGATCTACATATTATTTGGATAAAATGTAAGATGTCCACAAATGTGAGTAGCTTTTTCTTCTTTCCATTTCAGGACATTGGGTTTGGTGGCTTCTAAGCAAAAAAATCTCCCCCTGGATTTCTTAGGTCATTTCCTTTTGTTATTCTTTTCATAGTAAACAGTTATCTGCTTCAGTTTGAGCTCATTCTACGAAGTCAGTAGCCTCTTTTGGAGCTTTCTTCATGAGCTTAGATTCTAGATCCATCCTTGAAGCTGCTACATGGTCCTCTATCCAAACTTTAACTAAACACTGCACAGATGTTATTTTCAGTGTCATGGCAGGATTTGCCAGAGCTATCCTTCAAGGGTTTGTGTTGAGCTTCTCTGTGCCATCCTTCTCCCATCATTACAATAGTAGCTTTGGTACTCTCACATGGGTGATGAATACTGCAGCAATGATATAGAAGGACATAGTACAGTTGTGTAAAATCTTACCATAACAGTAGATGCCCTAATTTTCACTGTTAGAGTATTGCTACCCCCCGTCTTATTTATCTTTCTTCTGTCGGGAGCACTGCTGGCCAAGAGGGCCTTTACCACCTTGCCTTATTTTCTCTCATGTTTCTGTTTCCTCCTAGATGTGCATGTTTTCTTTTCTGTTAGGATTAGTCTAATTCTCCGGAGACATTTCAGTTCTGAGTATTCAGCATGCCTATGCCATCTTTATGCTGTACGCTTGGGGGGCATACAGCTGACATGCGATGATGGGAGGATATAAAGGCTTTGGTATACTGGCTGGATGTTGGAATGGCAGGAGATCCCTTAGGCGATGAATACTGCAACAATGAAAAGAAGGGCATCTACTATTATGGTAATTTAGCATTTTCAATAGAAGCTTTATAAGACACTCATCAGATCAGGTATTTATGCAATGTAGCTCTCCCCACATCAAATCACAAGCGCACCCAGGTTGGACAGGCCCAAATATGTGCTCCTGTTTCATTCCTTAACAAAACTTTAGCAGTAATTAAAGGGTTCAAGAAAAATCCAAATAAGCCACTGTGGGGAAATTAAGGTGCAGAGGGCTCTCCCACTGAAGAAGGTAGACTGAAAATGTCTCTTGTGTTGCCAACAGTCTGGTAAGACCTTTCAAGGAATGTTTTACTACAGACTGCTAGGGGCATAGCAGCATCTATGAGTTCACACTTTAATTGGATGTAGTAGGCTATGTGTGGTCTCCAAGCTTTGGCAGAGCTGTCCTGCAGTACCTGCTTACACTGAATCTTTAGGCTATGCTGCAGTACTACTTTGTTATGGAGATCATCTTTTTTGTTTGTTTTGTTTTCCTCTTGAGGTCTGACATTTGATCAGATTTCAGTGCCTGAATTATAGGCCTGAATCTGGTTCCCATGTTACCTGCAGACTTCTTTTGTCGTTGGAGCTGTTAATTTGAATATTGAAAAGTGGACAGGAAGTTGTTCAAAACATTTGCTATAAAGGGACTTCTTAGATGGCTGCACACAGAACAGCAGCTTAATTTCAGCTCTCCCAGTATGAAAACAGAAACTGAGGGAAATGTGCCAGGGAAATTATCAGTTTAGGTAAAATACAGTTACTGAGTAGTAAGTACATTGCATGGATGCCAGCATAGAAGTAATTTGAAGAACTTGAAAGAAAACCGAACAGAAAAGGTGAAGAGAAAACTCTGGCTGGGAAGAATCCTGCTGCTGTTCAACAAAAAGCAAGTGATGGCCTGTAGTAACTTAGGGGGAAAATAATTCAGATGTGAATACAATAAATGAAATATTGAAGAAACATAACTCAAATAACAAAAAAGACTAGAAAAAAATAGAAGAAGCTTTAACAAGCTACTCAGACGAACTGATAAAACTGCAAAAATTAGAGCTTGCAAGGAGGAAAAGGCAGTGTTTTTTTTTTCAAAAATAAGATAAAAATAATTAAATGTATTTAATTTGCTTATAACAGTGATTTAACAATCCATTTACATTGTTCAATTGTTGAACTGATATAGTTTAATAATAAGAATGCAGGATTGAGCAGATTCAATGAACAGAACTGAATCAGCTGCCCTAGAAAGGACTTGATTATGTAAAAAAAACAGAATTGAGAAATAGTTTGAAAATTTCCTTTTGCTGCCACTGAGTGGCACTAACTCCCTGAAAATGGTAAAAAAATATAACCTGCCAAAAAAAAAACAAAAAAACTGTTATTGGCCATGTATTAAAATTTTAATAATCATCCTTTTTTGGCAGCCTGCTTGTCGTTTTTTTTCTTGCTGTAATCAGGATGATATAGGCAAGAGAAAAATTAACATCATTAGTGTTTAACCAGGTCATATATTGAAAAGAATGCCCACAGTATGGGAAATCTTTAAGGAATGCTATTTAATGTCCAGGGCAGAATAAGAGAAGCCTTAAAAATAAATGTTCTTCATAGTCAGTGTTGTTCTAATCCTTGAGACTTTGTGCCATGCAGAAGCTTGTGACTGGCCTGATTTCCACAGTCTTAGCATCATCCCATGCCAACAGACATTTTATGACGGACTTCCGGAAGTCGGAGTATAAGATCGGCATCATTCAGCAAATCTTTAGTTCTTTCTAAGTGTGCAATCCAGCGTGCTTCATGTGTGTTTTATACGCTCAGTCTGGTCGGCTCATGTTTCCAGAGTTCTTCTGCTTCCAGACAGATAAGTAGCCCACTGGGGAAAATTCTTCTCTAATTAATGTTCGCAAAAAAAAAAAAAAAAACTGTCCTTTGGGAAACAAGTCCCCTATAAAGATTTTCACTTGTTTTGTTTGGGGCTTCAACACAGTGTGTCTGTAAGAGCTCTGACTGTGCCAAATTCCATGCAGAACCCTTAACCATAGAGCTGATGTACTTGCTGCACATAAGGAGTCCCCCTCATAGACTTCTTCGGTAGTGTTGCAACGCAATTCTTCTGCATGTTCTGCCGCCACTCCAACAACCACTAGTGTAATCCCAAAAAAAGTGAAAAGATAAAAAACTCATGGATCCTGACTCCACAGAAAAACTTATCATGTCTACCTTTAAGTTAACAGAGGACCTTGGTGGTGAGGCACCTGTGCAACCCACAGGACCAGCCACTGCTAGGCCAGGAACCCCTGGTGTGACCCCTTGGGAGACCTCCATGGTCCCCAGACTTCCCACTACTACTACCACTGCTCATATGTCAGTCTCATCCGTTGCCAGTATGCAGGAGTCAGCTTCTGACATCCGAGAAGTGTTTCCTTAAGACGTCCTCACCCCTTCACTGACTTCTGATGTTCCTTCCGAAGTTGGGCTCAGTTGACCACATTCTTCAGCCATGCCTGTTAAACAGGTAGTAAAACTGAAATGTACCCCCCCCCCCCATGCCCTCTCCTCCTTCCTTGGCCCCTGGGCTGCAGGCCAAAGTTCAGGACCTGGTTAAGATAGCACAGAAATTCATGGGCTTTATTAAAGCAAGATAAACTTTACAGTCTTCCAAAGCCTGGTCTTTGACCCAAAAGATTAAGAATTAGCCTTCCCAGAGGAGGAGGAGGAAGACTCCTTATCTTCTTAAGATGAAGACCACCTCACCTACTTAGGTTACTTGCAACTCCAAACCTCCCCTGATTCGGACTCAAATGGCGCACTTTCTTTTGCCTTCCCACCTGAAGACCTATCCTTCAGGGATGAGTTACGTAAAATTAAAAGCCTTTAACTGAGAAAGTAAGCAGTTCTTCCAAGCTCAGACACACTATAGGGAACTACTAAGCTTGCCCTCCCTTTGACCATTGGTTATTCCCTCAGTACACACAGTGCGAGATGATGTGTTTGAGGATATAGCCCTTCACCTAGATTCTGTACAGCCTTCTCCTAGGAAACCAGATAGATTTTACAGAATACTTAGCTCTCACAAACATCTCTACAAAAATATTAAAGCTGATCCCTCCATAGTCTCTACTGAAGCTACCAAAGGGGTTCCCAAAGGACCATCCCACCACCCATTACCTAATAACAAGGAGAAGCAGACTCCTGGACAGGTTTGGCAAGAAAACGTTTACCTTTGCTACCCTAGCCATGAGAGCATTAAATTGTCAATTTTATATGATAAAATATTTGCAGTCACTTCAGTACAAAATGTTGAGAAGACTTGATTCCATGTCAGACAGAACCTCATACAAGGAGATGCATGACATTTCTAGAGAAGCCTTACAATTAGCCATGCACTTCTTGAAATGTGGTTATGACACCTTAGAAGCCTCGTGCAGGGCAGTTGCCACAGGATCAGTTATACTCAGACATGCTTGGCTTAGAACTCAGCCATTGTCAGACCAGGTTAAAGGAGAGATCTGATGTTGTCCTTTTCATTTCATTAACCTGTGGGCTTCGGTTCCATCCCCAGACCAACCAGCCGCATTTTTCTTTTACAGCTTGAGCTTCCTGACTTGAGCTCTATACCCACAATGCCCCGCTCTCCCAACTTACTTCAGATGTCGTTTGGCATGCTTTGCATCAGCAACATGTTCCTTGGCTCTGAGCTTCTCCAGTTACTTTTCAAAATTTTTGGTTGTTTGTGAATGGTGTTTTGATTCTCGTCTTTTATATATTTTATCCCTTTGTCTCCTTTTCTTTTTATTTTAGTGTAGCCTTAAAAAAAAAAGCTCTGTTCTTTTTTTCTGGTAATTACATTTTTCTGCGTTTAGTCCTTTCTCCTTAATTCTCTTGTTGTTAGTATTGTTTTTGCTATCTTTGCTATGTTTGAGCAAAAACCTTAAGGGTTTAAGAAATGCACTTTCTGTGGGCGGAAGTTTCCTTTATCGGATGCCCATAGGGAGTATGTCTATTGCTTGGGGCCTTCCCATCTTGAGGCTCCTTGTGCCATTTGTCACGCTTTTCACCCCGGGCACTGGCAGACAGGAGGAGCAAGCTAGTTCTTAAAGAGTTGCTTCCTCCCTCATCTTCCAAAGACGTCTGCAGACTGATGAGGCAATTACTTGAGGCCCAGATCCAGATGGGGCTTGTGTCCGTTCTGTCCACATCTGGTTCAGTGAGGATTTCCCCCTTCCAACCCTTGGTTCCTTCTCTGATCCTCCATTCGGTTTGAGTCTTCCGTGCCGTTGGTCTCTGTTACCCAGGTGTCAGAGCCGATAGAGGTTTCCTCTTCTTCAATGACTATTTCCGCAGCTTGCTCTGCTCCTTTGGCTTCAGTTCTGAGTTTGTCTCTGAGCTGTAGCATCAAGGTCGGTTCCCGGGGTAGGACTTCGACTCTGAAGCTTTTGGAGTCTTCCCTTCCCCCAGGAGCTTTGGCTTTCGACAGCTCGGCTCCGACCTCCCCATTTGGAGCAGGTGGCCCGAACTCTCCGGAAGATGTCTGCTGTAGTGGCTTTGGCTCCTGTGGGACATCTCTCAGTGATTTGGAGCCCTTCAGCTTTTGAAGTGGTGGAGAGGGTTCTCTCCCAGCCAGGGAAACTCTTGGCACTTTCTGCCAAGGTATTTCCCCCTCCTCATTCTGGTTTGGTGCCTGTGGCCTCCAGCCTGCCACATGGACATCCATTCCCATAAAGCCTTCACACTCTTCCCACTGCAGAACCAGCTTCTTCCGTTACCTTCCCGGAACATTCCATCAAGGAGGTCTCCCGGAAGTGGCTGTGTAAAAGGAGACACATTGATTCCCCTACGGAATAAGTTACCACACGGAATAAGTTACCACAGACACAGTTTTCGAGGAAGGAGAAGTGTCCCCAAAGTCCCCACCTGATGGCGTTTCCTTTGGAGACATCTAAGAAATCTTACACCAGCAGGGTGATTATACAGCCCAGAACCCTTCCCCGGAGGAATAGGTGTTATTGGAAGCTTTCAGGGCTGGCCCATCTACTGCCTGGGTGACCCCCCCGGACAACCCGCTGATCCAGCCATTGTCTTTTAAGGCTTGGAAGGAGCTGGCCAGATACAGTAGAGCCAATCCCGAAAAGAGAGGACAAAATTCTTAGTGCCCCTGCAGATAATCTGTTTTGTTCCAAGGGTATCCCTGCAGATGCCATGGTTGTGGCAGCCAATAAGAAGGAGCTTGTCCAGGAGAGCTTTTCTGTCCATCCACCAAATAGGGAATCCTGGGCCTTGATCAGCCTTGGCAAAAGAGTTTACACCTCTTCCACATTCATCTTGAGGGTGTTAAACTATTTATCTCATTTTATGAGGCTACAAATGGATTTAAAAAAGGAACTTTCTAGCTCTACTCCAGGGTCCATGTTTGCTGAGGATCAGAAAACATTCTCCTGCAGACTGGCCACCTTACATTCACTAGCCAATGTGTCCAAGAGGTTGATTTTCCATGCTGCAGAGGGTACTTTGAGGGGTACCGGTTCGGGCATTCCTATGAGGCGTCATGTCTGGATGAGGCTTTGTGATTTTGTGGAGTCTTTCAAACAAACCTTTATTAACATTCCCTTTGATGGCTCCACCTTATTTGGACCGACTGTCTGTGAGACTCTCCCCCAGAGTGAGATGGACGTAAAGACCTCATCGCCATAGGAATATGTTTCTGTAACCCACAATGGGCCTTCTCCAAGAACCAGTGTGGGAGTAAGAAAATGTGGTTTTGGAAGACACAAGGTCCTTTTCTGGGTGCTCTGGGAGAACCCCCCCCCCAGGGCAGCGGGGGGGGGTAATCAAAATGGAAGACACCACCCACCGAGGGGGTCTGCAAATTCAGGAGTCACAGGAAACCTCTCAGGACAAGCCCTTCCAGCGATCCTG
This sequence comes from Protopterus annectens, assembly GCF_019279795.1. Taxonomy (NCBI): domain Eukaryota; kingdom Metazoa; phylum Chordata; order Ceratodontiformes; family Protopteridae; genus Protopterus; species Protopterus annectens. The sequence goes on along the minus strand of NC_056726.1, from coordinate 484,193,679 downwards.
AACAGTTGCCTGACTGTCCTCCTCTGGAGGCAGTTGGGAGGTGATTCTCCTTGCACCCAGAAGCCTGGGCCTGGGAGGCCATCACAATTGAGAAATGGGTTTTAAGGATCATATTCAGAGGATATGTCATTTCTTTTTTGGACCCTCCCATGAGAAAATGTTGCTTCCCTTATGTTCCACCCAGTCAGAGGGAGGATGCTGCCCACAAAGTAGGAAAGCTTTTGCAAAAATGAGTCATCCATCATGCCCCCATCAAGTCGGATCAGGTATTTACTCCAGATTCTTTTTAGTACCCAAAAAGACAGGGGACATGAGATCTGACCTCTCTGAACAAACTGATTAAACACACAAAGTTTAGGATTGTCACAATTGTGTCCATCTTGCCTCTTCTGCAGGTAGACAAATGGATGTGCTGAGTGGACCTGAAAGATGCATACAAACATATCAAGGTGGACGGAAGCTCCAGGCAATTTCTGCGTTTCAGGATGGGGGCCAGTCATTACCAGTCCAGGTCACTCTCATTTGGTCTCACCACAGGCCCCAGGGTGTTCACCAGATGCTTGGCAGTGGTAACAGCACATCTCAGACTGCAAGGATACCAGATTTTTCCCTATCTGGATGACTGGCTTCTGAGTTCAGCAACCAGGCATCTACTCATTCAAGCCAGAGACTACTTACTACACCTAGCCCCAGCTTTAGGGATCATTATCAACACGCAGAAATCCCAGTTTGATCCAGTTCAGATAATAAATTTCATTGGGGCTTGTTTAAATACAAGGACATCATGTGCTTACCTGACAACAGATAGGGTAACTAACTTAAGAGGTCATATCAGCCAAGTTCTAGCCATTCCTTAACTTCCAGCCAGTTTGGCACTCAGAGCATTGGGCTCCATAGCAGCCATGATTACTCTCCTGGCCATGGCTCATTTCCACATGAGAGTATTGCATTGGACGTTAGCATTTTAATGGTCACTACTCAGGAATATTCTATATTTCCCATAAAACTATTGTGTATGTGCAAGGAATCTCTGCTCTGGTGGCTTCACTCCCCAGGTGTTATTCTAGGATGTCTATTCATTCTTTTATCCCCTAATGCCATGGTGATCATGGCCGCCTTCCAGCTGGGGTGGGTGTTATTTGGGTTGAATAGTCCAAGGCACGTAGATGTCCCAGGAGACCAAGTTGCATAACAGTGTCCTGGAGATGAGACCGGTTCTTCTAGCATTGTAGGAACTCGACAGCTTTCCCCCTCGGAGGACTATTGTGATCCAAATGGACAACATGACTGTAATTTGGTATATCAGCCAACAGGGAGGAACCAGGTCCTACCAACTATGTCATGAGGCGATGAGGTTTGGCAATGGGCAATCTCCACCAACTGCTTTCTGGTAGCAATGCACATTCCAGGGGAGTCCAACATATTAGCAGACCAGCCCAGTCGAGTTTTACTGATGCTTCACGAGTGGTCTCTGAACTGGTTAACAGCAGACATGATTTTCCAGAAATTCCTGCTGTGATGTGTTTGCTTCCCTTTTCAGTAAGAAATGCAGCAGGTATTTTGCCTTGACCCCCCACAGGTACAGTCACCCAGAGATGCTGTAGTCTATGCTTGGCCCTCCAGTCTTCTCTATGCTTTTCCTCCTCTTCCTCTAATTCCCAAGTTTTTGCAGAAAGCTCTCAGGTTGCAGAGCAAAGTTATCCTCTTTGCTCCCTTTTGGCCTCTAAACCTGATTTACCTTCCTTTGGTCTCATGTGGTTTGCCCTCTGATGAGGTTAGATCTGGCCCCACATCTGCTGTCTTCACCCATCAGGGCATCCCCATCCAGGCATACTAGGCCTGAAAATAACCACATGGTTTCTTCACTTCCAGTGATTCCATGATTTCCTAGGCTTTTTTCACCCTGTTCAAGAAATTTTGGTCTCTTCAACATAGTTCTTCAACATGTAAGGTTTACAAGAGTAAGTGGAAAAGATTTGCTATTTGGGCAGAACGGAAATATATCCCTTTACAGCACCAGTTAGTGTATTACTTGACTTTTTGGCTTCCCTTTTCCATGAAGGAGCTAGTCATTCTGCTGTCAGATTCCAACTTACAGCTATATCCAATTTTCACTTTGGGTCCAAATCTTTATCACTTGCCTCTTCTAAACTCTGTAAAGCCTTCCTCAAGGGCAGTTTCCTTCCATGCCCTCCAGTGAAAGATTCTTCTCCTCCATGGGATCTAACAGTGATTTTACAAGCCCTGGTTCACCCCCCCCTTTGAACCTAGAGCATCTGTGAACTTGAAATTCCCTTCATGGAAAACACTTTTCTGGTAGCTATTATATCTGCAAAAAGAATGTCTGAACTCCAGGCCCTTTCTTCAAAATTTCCATATTTGATTTTTCACAAGGATGCGGTGACCCTGCGTGTGCTAATCCTTTTTTTTTACCCAAGGTGGCTAAGGAAAGGAATATTAATAAGTCTAGCGATCTTCCAGTTTTTCTTCCCACAATTATCAGAACAGAGGTGAATATACTCTCCACTTGCTTGAAGTTCACAGACAGCTTCATTTTTATTTAAAGGGGACCAAGTCCTTTAAGAAGTCTGATCAAATATTTGTATCTTTCTGTGTGGCAAAAAGAGGTAAATCTATTACCAGAGTATTGCTAGCTAGATGGTTGAACAACTGTATTACCTTTATTTACTCCTCCAAAAACATTACCTTACCAGGACAAATTAAGGCCCATTCCACTAGCTCCATGGCTGCTTCTCAGGCTTTTTGGTCTAGAGTCTCCATTGAGGACATTTGTGCAGCAGCTACTTGGTCCAGTCCTCACACATTCGTTATGCATTACAAATTGGACATCATATTCAGGAGTAGAAGTGCTTTTGGCTCTGCTGTTCTCTGGCATATCCTTCTATGAGGGCCACCTGGGATCTTGGTAGCTGGGGAGTGTCCCACAGGTTAATGAAATGAAGAGGACAACATCAGCTGAAGAAGTTATGTCCTTACCATAACATTCTATCTGTGTTGTCAGTCTTCATTTCCAGTAACCTTCCTGCCATCCCCCTGTCCAAGTCTTTGGGAAGCCTGGTTGAATGTACAGAAGAATTTCTATTCCTCATGTTGAACTCTTGATGTTTATTTAGTAGAGTTTGTATATTTCTCTAGTATGAATATGTCTTATGTGCTATTCCTTTGCTGGCAAACTCGATCTGAGGTATGTTGGGGGAGAGGGGCATTGTGGGTATAGGGGAGGAGCTCAAGTCAGGAAGCTCAAGCTGTAAAAAAAAAAAAAAATGCAGACAGTCTGTTTCGAGGCTCGGACCCAAAGTCCAAATGAAGATGGACAACACAGATGGAATGTTATGGTAAGAACATAATTTCTTTTTATTAGATGCCACACTGGACAGAGAGTTTCAGTTTGGACCCTGGTTGTAACAGGTTTACTATCATAATTCCGACGTGCATCTTGTAGACACCACTACAGCAAACGGCAGGGGGTCGAATGGTGACAGTGTCGAACCCGACATTGTCGAAGTACAAATCTCGCCCTTATCTCAACCCATGTTAAAGCCCGTTTGGAAGTCGAATTCAAGATGTACATTTAGCAATGTTGGAATTCGACATTGTCACTTTCGCGCTTGGGAGTCGGAGATACCGGCATTTGACCAAATGCACTTCGGAATTATGATAGTAAACCGTTTGAACATGTCTTTAAAAAAACTAGACAAAAAAGGTAAACGGGTTAAAACTGTTAAAGCATTCTACTTTTCCCCAACTCCAAGATACAGTAGAAACTACCCCTCTAAGCTTTGGCCCTTCCCACCTAGACAAGACAAGGGGATGCCTCCCCATAGAAAAAGACCAATTCAATCAAGGAGATGACAACTAGAACAGCCTCAGAGATCAGGTGCTGCCAAAGAACACACCAAACCCTGAGAACAGATGTGACTGTTTGCGCCCCCTTCTTGCCCCTTGTACCCCTGGCAAGCAGGCTTCCCTCTTCTTAAACCAGTGAAAGACCATTACTAGGGATCAATGAGTGATCAGCATTATAGAAAAGTGATATTTGATCCATTTCAGGCAAATTCCACCCTTTTTGGGCATGCCAAGACCGCCAAAGGTGAAAGAAAACCTCTTGCTACTGATTATCAACAATTTGCCGAGGCAAGGGTCCTTACAGCCAGTTCCACCAGATCAACAGGGGAAAGGTTTTTATTTAAGATTCTTCCTGGCCCCAAGAAAAGAAGGAACCTAGAAACCTATCCTAGATCTCTTAAGGCTAAACAAATTCCTTCATGTACCAAAACTCAGGATGCTTACTCTACAAAAGCTTTTGCCCTTAATTTTTCAGATCACCTCCATGGTTACAATCAACTTAAAGGATGCCTACCTTCATGCACCTATAGCTTTCAGTCACAGAAAATGATTGTGGTGTGTAGCCTTAGGCTCTTGCTTCTAGTTTTGTGCTCAACCATTTGGGCTGTCTTCCACACCAAGAGTGTTCACAAAATGTTTCTCCCCCATAATAGCACATTGATGAATGCCGGGGTATGTACATCTATCCCTTTCTAGATGACTGTCTCATTCCAGAAAAGTCCATTTCAGAGACCCTAGATGCCCTCTAGACGTCTGTAGATTGCTTCCCAAAGGTGGGTCTCACGTTGAATGTACAGAAGTTTCAGATAACTCCCTAAACAAGGGTCCTGTTTCTGGGAGCCATGCTCGACTCCATACAACAAAAGACATTCCTCTCTCGGGACAAGATAGTCTTCCTTACAGAGTACTTGAACCACTTGCTTACAAAGCAACTTATCTCAGCCAGAGAGTTGTTGAGGATCTTAGGGTACATGGCTTCATGTATCCTAATTGTCCATTTAGCAAAGCTTCATATGAGGAAGATGCAGTGGTTTCTCAAAAATGTCTAGGAACACTGTCAGCCCCTAAAACCCCTTCTTCCCTTGCTTCATTGCCTCATGAAGAGCTAGAGAAAATAAATAACACTTTTTTTTCAATACAGCTTTATTAAATTTACACATGACAAAAGCTCTCACATTTATATAAATGAAAAACATATATAATATCACTTTAGTTACAAACAGTTTACATCACAGACACCATTGAAACAACTGTAGTTGTAAACATTATACATCACTTATAAACCATCCAGTCATTGTCAGTTAAGTATTATATAGCTCATTCAAATCCTGCCTCTTAAACCTTGTTCCTGCTCTGCATATATTGTTCCCACAATTCCCATTTTTTTCCTACGTAGTTTGCTCTTTCTCCCTTTTCGAAAGATCCCAATTCCAGTTGTTTAATCTCAGTTTACTATATTCACTACTTCTAGTAAAGTTGGTTTAGACTTTGATTTCCATTTTCTTGTAATTGTTTTTTTTTTTTTTTGGCAGCCATCATAATTAAACTCAGCAAGGCTTTACTTTGTCTAGGCAATTCCAATTCTGTAGCATAACTCAAAAGTATCATCTCCCCAGTCGGTCCAATCTGTTCACCCAGCATGTCCGACAGAGCGGTCTACAGGAATCCCAAAATTCAGCCAGCTCATCACACTTCCGAAAAATATGTTCCCAGCTACCTCTTTGCCCGTCACACCTCCAACATTTGCTGTCCACCTGAGGAAAAATTATTTGAGGTCTACTTGAGGTATAAAAATACCTATGTAAACAAAATAAATAACACTTTGGCTCAGTAAACTGAAAAGACTGAAGATGCTCTCAAAAGTAAACGATGACCATACTCTGCCCTTCCAGTCGTATGGCGGAGTTGGATAATTCTGTTAGTGGCATTCTACAAAGGGCTGCGGTGGTAGAAATTAATCTAGACCTCCTGGAAACTAGGCAGTTGGACCACGAAGATACAGCCTACTGGAAGAAATTAAGCTTAGAGAGCTTCCCAGGTGAGTGACAGGATTGCATAGGCTTCATGGTAGCCAGGATATCAGAATAGTCAGGAATTTGGGTGGGTCATCTTATGTTTTGAAAGAGCATACCAGACTTTCCTTCCACAAACTCAAAAGGATACTGTCTCCTAGACCCATATTAGTGAGATTTGCCAGTTACAGTTTTAAAAAGAAATTGCTTTCTGTTCTTTGCGCTTCTGGTAAGCAACTTGCTTTTCAGAATCACACGAGTTTCTCTGAATAGGTTTATGCAGCCAAGATATGAAAGCAGCTTTTATGCCAGCCATGAGATTCTGTAAAGAAAGTGTCTGGAAGTTTAGGCTCCTATACCTGATGCAACTGAAAGTTTTTATGCCCTCAGGGTCACTCACATTTGTTTCACTTGAACAAGTAGATCACAAGTTAAAGTTTGTGCTGGAAGCTAAACGTAAAGGTCCCTTTATAAGGGACAGCTTCAAGGCCAACTTATCCCCATTTCAGAAAGGACTGTACCAGCTTTACCTTTCCTGTTGTTTAGAAAGAAGATAGAATGTAGAAAGGCAGCGGTGGAGGTGGACAAACCTGTACATGTGAAGGAGAGAGAGACTCGAGTTGATTTCATTCTAGCTAGTTCTCAAAATTTCAAGGTCTAAGTGCTCTTTATAGTAAACTAACAGTTTCATTATACTGTTTTGGAATACTATAAATAACCTTTATGGGAACCAGCCATTGTTGTTGGGGGAAAGGGGAAAGATAGCTTATTTATTAAATAATACAAGGCAGGTGGGTCTTTCTTGTTAAGGCTAGACTTACTGCCACATAAACAGCGGAATAGCTTTGAATTTATTTATTTGCTTTTTCTCACCTTTGGAGGTGTTAGTGCGAGACTGGTTAAGGACTGTTTGACCCTCTTGCAGGAATAACTAATTTGTTTGCACTTACTAATTGTTTTTGGAAATCTAACTTCTTGAGGGCCTGTATATATTCATAGATGTGAAATTCTTCCTTTGTAAAATTATGAAGTTTTTTCTTACTGCATTTCTTAGTGGAGGAGGAGCATAGGATGGGAGGGGGTGGGCAGATTGACTTGATTGAATAGTATATTTGTTTTCACTCCCGTAATGGCTGTGAAGAGTTGCTAATTCCTTCAGCTAAGTAAAGGCAGTTTGCTTCATCCTAGAAAGATTTTTATTGTATTTTATTTGTTTATTACTGTAATTGCAAAGAGTTTTGTCATTAAGGGAGTTTGGAATGGCTTAGCTATAATGTTAGCTGTTACACGTTTATTTATTTTTAGCTATTTGCTCTTTCAACATTGTTAAGGGCATTATTTTGCAGGCATGCTACAGTTTAGTTCCATTTTCTTTGCCCAGGTCTAGCATTTGTATGACATATCAATGTGGTATGTGGAAAGATAACATGTTTTGCTTGGTGCTGTGTTATAAAAAAATATATAATTCAGATGTACAGCAGGAGTTAAACACTGGTTTGAAAATGGTTGAGGTGATTTCATGGAATGTCAGTGGGATGGTACAATGAAAAGGGATAAGATTCTTTTATTTAAAGAGATTTAACCCAGATGTGGACATGTTGCTGGAGACCCAACTTAATCTTGTGGAGTACTTAAAATTAGAGAAGAAGGGTTTTAAGTAAGGGGGGTTGTGCATCTTACAGCAGGCAGAGGGGGTGGCTACTCTTGTTAAAGCTTCCCTATCCTTCTTTGTTAATGAAGTCCACACTGACAGCTATGTTAGGTATGTACTGATAAATGGGGACTTTAGTCAACCTTTATATACCCCTGACAACATAGTTATTGGTATTCGGTGGGCTTTTGAAGGAATGGGAGTTGTTACAGGAAGGGGTAATTATTTGGACCAGGGATTGAAGTATTATGAGTATTGATGAAGTATACTCTGGATCAAGGGATAAATATGTATTCTTGAGGAGGCACTTGAGATATTTTATCTCTCTGGTTGGGATGTTCTATCTATTTTATATGGTCTGGCAAAAAGATGATGGATTTACGTGTTATTTCCCCTAGGTATACATCTAATTCTCATGTGGATAAATTCTTAGTGACAAAGAAAAGTTTGCATAGGTTTAGAAATTTGCCTATCCTTCCCATTGCTCTTTCTAATCATGTTCCACAGTTGCCAGACGGAACCCCCATAGATGTGTTATGTTTGGAGAGCCAGCCTCCTTTTACTGGCAGTACAGGAGACTGATATTAGAATTAAGGATTTTTTGGCACAAAAATAAAAGAAGATTAAATTGTATAGTGGTAAAATGAGGGATGATTTCAGAAAGTGGGTCCAACAGAGGGAAAAAAGGTCTTAAGATTATGGCTCAGGAACACTTGGAGCACGTTCATTTGGAATTAAAAGCAGCACAAGCTGACATTTTTCAGAATTAGAGATGGGGTTGGGAACATTTTGGAGAGGGACTGGGCAGCCAAAAGAAGCCCTTGATAAGTACCTCCTATACAAGATGGAGTTTCAAAAGAAGATTTTTTAGGATTAAATATTTTGAGTTTTCTCCATCAAGTCAGTGATTTCTGGCTATAAAGCTGTGACAGCGGACAGGTGACTAGTAGGGTGATTAATAAGATAAAGGACCCAGACACAGGGACAATATACACATCTCAAAGGGATAGCCAACAGGCCTTTTCCTCATTCTGTGGAAAACTGTATGATAGGGAGGTACCAGCAGAACAAACTCTGGATGTTTATCGTGTTACACTGCTGCAGTCATTACACTTGGGTTATCCTGATGTCTTGCAGTCCCGCAGTCGGCCAGAGTTCCAAAGTCTTGGACCGGCGTCGGTTGCTGTCACTTCTTCCCTGACGTCAGTGCGCCAGGGGTATATAAGATGCATCCGACGCCATTTTCTTCAGTCTTTCTTGCCGCGCGGTGCCCAAAGCAAAAGCAGTTCACAAGTGCCGGTCAGCCGACTCCTGAGATTTTCGAAGTCGAAGTTCAGATCCAAAGTCTTCAATAAAGCTAAGTACCCCATTGGGGAAACTTTTTTCTTGCCTCAGACCGATGTCAGAAAAAATTAATAATTGTATTTCTTGTGGGAAGCAAATACCTCATAAGGACTTCCACTCTTACTGTATTCCATGCCTAGGCCCTGATCACAACGTCACTAGTTGTCGGTTTTGTGCCAGATTTAACAAATGCACTATAAAACAACGTTTTGATTTTGCTTTGCACTACTTTGGCCGAAGGTTCAATTATACAATGCCGTCGGAACAACCGACGACCGCAATTCATAAAAAACGCAAGGGCAAGGATAAAGACAGGCATCCGAGGTCCAAAACCGACAACAAAGCCTCTTCTAGGCCAGTCGCCGGTTCTCAGTGAGGCGCTTTCGCAGCCCCTGACACCCACTACCTCAGAGCCACAGGCCGCCTCCGACTCCCAAGCGGAGACAACTAGGCCTCTGGAAACTCAAGGTATTGGGCCTATGGAAACTAATCCCTCAGATGGGTCCGGAGCCGCTGAGCAGGCATCGGCTTCTGAGGGTGTTTTCAGACCTTCACAACTTACCATTAAAGCAACAGTCAAGACAAAACCACCATTAAAGACAAAGAAGCAAGTACAGCATTCTCCTGGACAGTCCTCCATGCCTAAGAAATAGATGCTCAAAATGGCCGAAGACCTCATTACTCTAATCAGGGGTTCCCATCCCCCTCATGAGAAAAGGTCTAGGCAGGATACAGACTATGATTCCTCTGATCAGGTTTCCATTTCCTCTGATTCCTCTTCAGACCAGGGATCCTCTCCCCCCCCCTATGAGGACTCTGATGCTGGGGACTCTAACCCTTTAGCCTCTCCTCCTGAGGATTACTCTTTTGGGGAAACTTTACATACCATGAGGGAGCATTTTCATTGGGAAAGTCAGGATTATTCAGAGTCCAAGAAAAGACTCTGTGACTTCCTTTTATTGTCTCAGCACAGGCCCCTTGCTATTCCGCCTGTGTTAGATATTGTGGATGATGTGTTCTCTGAATCCAGCTTATCTCCTGATTCTTTACCCCCTGCACCAGCCAAACCAGATGGGTACTATAGAATCCCTGACTCTCACAAGTTTCTTTATAAAAACCATTCTGCTGACCCAGAAACCATTTCCCAGGGTCCCAAAGGGGTTAAGGCTTCCATTGCAAAAAGTCCAGTCCCCTCTGACAGAGAATCTAGAGCATTGGATAGATGGGGGAAGAAAGTTTACACTTCTGCAACTTTAGCAGTAAGGGCTTTAAATTGCCAGTTTCACATGCTTAACTACCAACAATATTTAATGGCTCAGTTAAAACAGAAAATGCTTACAAGCTTAGAAGCCCATGACGATAAAGAAATGCAAGATTTATTGCATGCAGTTGAACAGGTGGGAAAACATTCTCTGCAGTGTGGGCGTCTTGTAGAGCCGCAGTTACAGGTTCTGTGATTCGAAGACGTGCTTGGTTAAAAGAACAGAGTTTACCTGATCATGTTAAGGCAAAATTATTGGATGCTCCTTTACAGCATGATACATTGTTTGGTGTTAAGGCAGAAGAGGTGTTAATGAAAATGGAGGATAAAGCTAAATCTATGCAAACAGTCAAAGATTTCTTACAGGTACAGCCACCTCGATTTAGCAGAAATTGGCCTACAAAGAAGTGGTCCTTTTCAGTGTCAGGCCACAGAGAGGCAGATACAGATGCCCAAGAGGCAGATCTCAACCCCAAGGCTCTAACAGATGACAGTGGGGTACCTCAACCCCAAAAGGAGGTGAGGGCAAATCTCAACCATACAGGAAACAGTCCCAATGACTTCCCCCTTCGTACGCCAAGCACTTCCCTTTTGCCAGCACCCTTAGGGGGAAAACTAGCACTTTTTTATCAAAATTGGCAAACAATCACCCAAGACAAATGGGTTCTAAATATTGTGTCTCAAGGTTACAGGTTCCACTTTCACACTTTACCAAGTTAAAAGGAATGCCAAACCTGCCACAGAATCAATGGGCAGAGGCTCAAAAACAAATATCAGTCCTCATGGACATGAGAGCTATTCAAAAAGTACCACAGCAGGAACAAGGACAAGAATTTTACTCAAGACTCTTCCTGGTCCCCAGAAAGGACAAAGCCTGGAGACCCATACTAGACCTTTCAACTCTAAATATTTACCTGGATATTCCGAAATTCAAAATGTTGACACTACAGCAACTTCTTCCCATACTGGGCAAGAAGGCTTGGCTTGTTACTCTGGACCTCAAGGAGGCATACCTGCATGTCCCTATCAGACATAATTGCAGAAAATACCTCAGATTCAAAGCTGGTGCAATGCACTACCAATTCTCTGCACTACCCTTTGGCTTATCTACTGCGCTCAGGGTCTTTACAAAGTGCCTTGCACCAGTAATTGCATTTTGCAGACAAAAAGGAATTCAAATATATCCATACCTGGACGACTGCCTCATTCAAGCAGAGACAAAGGACATTCTTCTAAAGCATCTGGAGTTTGTAAAAAGGTTGATAATTTCTCTAGGTGACACAGTAAACGAAAAGAAGTCAAAACTAGTGCCCTCACAACAGATAATATTCCTGGGTGCCAGCTTAAATACGACGGCCCAGATGGCTTATCTCATGCCAGACAAACAAGGACAACTGACTCAATATTTACAACTACTGGCAAAAAAGTCCCATCTCCCTGCAAGAAAAATTCTGCAGGCCCTGGGATTCATGGCATCCTGCATACTACTAATTCCATATGCCAGACTGCATATGAGGAATTTACAATGGTACCTAAAAAGTGTTTGGACTCAGCACTCTCACAGTTTAGAAGCAGTAATACCAATAATTCCCTGCCTACAACAGGAGTTTCGATGGTGGGCACAGGCATGTCACCTCAACAAGGGTCAGCCTTTCACTCTACTCACAGCCAGGCAGACACTAACAACAGATGCTTCGGACTACACCAGGGGAGCACACATGGCAGGAAAATGTATTCAGGGCAAGTGGACCACAGACCAAATGCATCTTCACATCAATCAAAAAGAGATGTTGGCTGTTCAAAATGCCCTAACAACTTTCAAGGACCTTCTGCATCCAGGACATTTATTATTAAAGACAGACAACACCACAGTAATGTGGTACATAAACAAGCAAGGGGGCACTCATTCTTATCCCCTATGCAGGCAAGCCATGACCTTGTGGAACACAGGTCTAACTTATCAAGTTCATCTGCAAGCACAATTCCTGCCAGGAAAGAAAAATACTCTGGCAGACTATCTAAGCAGAAATATCATGGACCCTCACGAATGAAAACTGAAATCTTCAGCATGGTAACGCAAAAATGGGGATGCCTGGACATAGATCTTTTTGCCTCCCCACTGAATTGCCAACTACAAAAATTCTGCACAAGGACTTATCGCACACAAGCATGGAAAGTGGATGCTTTCTTGTTCCGCTGGAAAAGCCTAAAAGTTTATGCCTTCCCACCACTGCCTCTCCTTTCAAAGGTACTCCTAAAAGCCAGACAAGAAAAACCACAGATGATCCTGATTGCTTCAGACTGGCCATGCCAGCACTGGTACCCAATCTTAAAGAACTTAGCTCAAGGCCCACCATGGATTTTGCCTCAAATTGCACACCTCCTGACTCAACAAAACAATCAGATCCTGCACGGTCAGCTCAAAACCCTAAACCTGGCTGCATGGCAGATTCATTAGTCAAACAGGCAACACCTCTCTCTAAAGTTGTTATGGATGTCATTTTGGAGGCCAGGCGGCCTAGCACCAGGAAATCTTACTCAGAAAAATGGAAGAGATTCTGCGTCTGGAACCAGGCTCAAAGCCTTGACCCTCTTGTCCTAAACATTCCTCAGATTTTACAATACTTAACTGAGATGCTGGACAAAGGCCCATCCTTCTCATCAATTAAGATCCACGCCTCTGACATTTCAGCACATTACAACACTGATCCTCTTTTATTCTCTCATCCCTTGCTAAAGCATTACCTCAGTGGGGCTAAAAACATAAGACCACCCCGGAGAGCTCTAACACCAACTTGGGACCTCAATTTTGTTTTGGAAAAACTGACCCTGCCACCTTTTGAGCCAGCCAATACAGCCGATCTAAAATTTTTATCATAGAAAACAGCTCTGTTCCTGGCAGTAACTTCAGCACGAAGAGTCTCAGAGCTGCAGGCATTAATGGCAGTGGAACCTTTTATAATTTTTCATCAGGACAGGGTTTCTTTAAGGACAAACCCTACCTTTATGCCAAAGGTGGTATCTAGTGTGGCTCTTAACTAAACCATCCATTTGCCAACTTTTTATCCAAACCCCCAGAATAAAGGGGAGAAACTTCTGCACTCTTTGGACATATACAGGCAGCTACACTTCTACTTGGACAAAACAAAAGCTTTCAGGAAAACTGAGCAACTGTTTGTAGCATATGCTGCAGGATCACAGGGCAAGGCTATCTCAAAGCAGACTATCTCCAAATGGATAGGACACTGTATTTGTTACTGCTACACACAGCATGGGAAATCTGTCCCTTATAACATTAGGCTACATTCTACCAGAGCAACAGCCACTTCAACAGCCTTTCTCAGAGGAGTACCAACCAAGGAAATTTTGGAGGCTGCAACTTGGAGTTCACTGCACACCTTTACCAAGCATTACCACTTGCCTCTCTACTCTAAATCCAGAGCAGGATTTGCCACTGCAGTTCTCCAGGGCCTCATAGTCCATCCTAACTCTTTATAGACCAGCCACCCAACCTCAGCTTTGGGATTCTATCCAAGTGTAATGACTGCAGCAGTGTAACACGATGAACATAGTACAGTTTTGTACCTACCATAAATGTAGATGGTCAAGTGTTCACACTGCTGCAGTCCAGGTTACCCTCCTTCCATCCCCTCTGTCCTAGCTGGACTTATATATACCTTTCTATCCTATACAACCTTTGTGGTGTATTTGCTTGTAACTGAAGGTATTGTTTTTATTTTATATATATGTTTTATTAGCAATATGTATTGGCTACCTACTTGGGGGCACCTGACATCTGGGGCAAGAAAAACTGAAGAAAATGGCGTCGGATGCATCTTATGTACCCCTGGCGCACTGACATCAGGGAAGAAGCGACAGCAACCGACGCCGGACCAAGACTTTGGAATTCTGGCTGACTGCGGGACCGCCTGACGGCAGGATAACCCAAGTGTAATGACTGCAGCAGTGTGAACACTCGAGCATCTACATTTATGGTAGGTACAAAACTGTACTTTTGGGCTACACAGTTCCTTGATGGGGTTCAGTTGCATAGTTTAAATCCAGAACAAGTGAATGGTTTAACTGTATTTCAAGGGGGATGACGGTGGTTTAGTATTAAGAAAGATGGCTAAAGGAAGGATGCCGGACCTGGTCACTTTGCCATTGGAAATTTATAAAAAGTTGGAGGCTTTCCTTGCAGTGCTGACAGAGATTGCTAATTTCATCCTTGGGGGGACCCCACCTACATCATGTACATTTGCCATGGTAATAGTGCTCACTAAGGAAGGGAAAGATTCTCAAAAGGTTACTTCATGTCATCCTATTTTTATTTTAAACAATGTATATAAACTGTTTACTGCTAGCAAATAGAATAAGCCAGATGTGACCCCCATCCCTGAGCTACCCTGATTAGACTAGATTTGTCCCTGTTAGAACTCCATTTGACAATATGATCAAGACTTCTGTTTTTCTAGAAAATGCATCTAAAAAGAGGCATACCCTCCTTTTGACTAGCCCTGATGCAGAAAAGGCCTTTGACAGAGTTAGATGGCAATATTTATTTAGGATGTTGTAGGGAATGGCTTCCCTAATACTGTTGTGCAGTTTGAATAGGTGTAAAAACTGGAATAAAATCTGGACTGGGTCTGTCTCCAGACATCACCCTATTCAGGGGCACTAGTCAGAGATACCCACTGTGTGTGTGTGTGTGTGTGTGTGTGTGTGTGTGTGTGTGTGTGTGTGTGTATGTATATATATATATATATATATATATATATATATGTGTATATATATATATATATATATATATGTATATGTATATATGTGTATATATATATATATATATATATATATATTGTGTGTGTGTGTGATAATAGGTGGGGTAGAGGCTAGGATTCCCTACACATGGATGACCTTTTGCTTTATTTAACAGACATACAGAACGATTTTTTAATGTGTATAAAGAGTTGGAAGTATTCAGGCAGGTCTCAAGCTTAAAAGTTAATAAGGAAAAAAAAAAACTGAGATTGTGAAGATCTGTTTCTCATAAGGTATTTGGTACGGAAATTTCTGTTTTTTTTCATCAACAGCATGGCATACCTAAGGGGTCATCTAGCTAATATTAGGAGGTTTAGTTACTCTAACTTTTAAGAAAATTACTCAGAAAATGAAAAAAATACTTAGGATGGACTACAGTTTAATTGTTCTCGGCAAGTAGGAAAATGTCGACCTTTATCTTATGGGCGGATTGAAAACCCAGGTTTTTATGGAATTTCTTGACTATCTCAGATGTTCTAAGGGGCTTTTCTCTGCTTGACGTTGGAGCTGTATAATAAAGCATCAAAACTCATGTTGTTACATGGTTACTTGGGGGGGTCAAGCACAGGCAATTTGGAAAGACTGGTTACTGAATCAGTTGAGTGGAACGTTTGGTCTGTATAAATTTGTTCTATGTAAGAATGCATCCTCTTTTAAAAATAAGATTATTATTTTAAGTTGGTTAATGGCGCAGAGTAGCCTTTTCTCAAAATTAGGTCAGGGATATGGTGGACCGTATAAAAAAATGCAGTGTGGTGGGGAGTTAAATTAAGAGTGGATCTCAAGAAAACTCCTAGTTTGAATTTTAGGAGCAAACATTGGCAGATGATAAAATAGCAGATTGGAACACATTAAAAAAAAAGGTTTAGTTTAACATCTATGGATGAACAATTGATGCTGGTGAAGACAAGAAGCAGGTAATATTTTAAGATGTGTAGCTATCCTAAGCAAGATTGGCCTTAATGGGTAAGATAGTTGATAGTTTCAGGAATGGGATATTTAGCTCAGAAGGGTACTGTTTCCAGGCTAATATTTTTTGATCACTCAATCACATCTATGAGAGCTGTATAAGAGGATATGGAGTATAAGCTAGATATTTCTGTTAGTTCTGAGGGTTTGAGCTAAAATAATTCTCTTCTTGAGGTATGCTAAAGGATGTTGCAGTGGCAGTGTCTCAGTATTTTTATACCCTGGTGAAATTGACTTGTATGTTTCCAAATTTATCAATCTGCTGTTGGTGATGTGAAGGTGAGAGCACTGGTACTAAGTTTATATCTTTTGGGAGTGCCTAGACCTGACTCCTGTGAAACATTCACTATGTGTGAAGTTTGAGAGAAACTTTGGCCAGGGTTGATTAACTTTGCGCCATCTCTGTTCCTTTTTGGAGATTCCCCTAAACTATTCCACTACAGGATCTTGGTATTCTTTAGCTATTGATGTTAGTTGGCAAAACGATTATATAACTAGATTTTGGCAAAGCAGAGGACCCCCTGAAGTAAATGAGCTGCGTGGTATAATGTATGATATCAGGAACCTAGAAATAAACTTACACAGTAATTCAGTGAGAGCTAGGTGATTTATAAATGGGCAGTTTAGCAGAGACTGATAAATAACAAGGAGATTTTTCTAGTTTTCTTCTTAGCTAGCCTCTTAGATGGAAATAGGATCAGAGCTATGTGTTATGGAAGGCAGCTGACCAATTTTTTTCAGCCCAGTGCCTTTTTGTGTGGTAAAATTAATAAGATGTATAACCCGGGTGAGAATTTAGTGCTGGTGTCCGGAGCTGAGTTATGCCCAAGAGGCTTGTCCTGCTTTTATAATTGCCCTGGTTTTAGATGTTTTAAATATAACCGTAGGAATTGGCACAGGTGTCAAAACCTACAGCAAAGTACTATACAAGCATTTATAAAGCTGCATGGAGTCAGGAATACCCAACAGGACAAAATCCTCCTCCTGAAGGAAGAGTAAACCTGTGTGGTGAACATCTGCAATAAATAAACTCTATAATAAAAGGAAAAAATTGCTGTCCGGGACCAAGAAGGAGCAGGTGCCTAATTGGAAACCATCTCTCCTTAGTCTGAACAAGCAAGTAAGAGCACTAGTGAAATCTTCCAAAGCAAACTTTGAGTCCAAACTGGTCACATCTACTAAAAACAGTCACAAGGCTTTATTCGCGTATGGCTGCAATCTCAAGGGAAGCACCCAGATCTACTTACAACTTGTGGTCAAGGACATCACATACACAAATGTAGATATAGCAAACCTGCTGGCAGGTTCAGTGAAAACTTCACCCCTCTGTCCCCCATAGTAAATCAGGATATCCCCAGCACCTGCCCCCTTCCCCTTATCTCTAGGGAGCACATCATCACTGCTCCCTCAAAGGCAAAAAATACAACCTCCATGGGACCTGATAACATCCCAGGCTGCATCATACATGAACTCAGGCAGGAACTGGCAGCACCATTAGGTACCCTATTCAACCAAAGCCCTGAGTACCTGCTTTGTCCCAGCAGAGTGGAGGACAGCCACTGCCATCCCTTTGCATAAAGGTGGAGCATCCACTGATCCAGGAAATTATAGCCCCATCAGCCTAGCTAGCCTGATCTGCAAGGCCATGGAATGGATGTTATGGATCTCATTAACAAGGACATTGGCAACCTTCAAACACTTGATCCCACACAGTTTGGTTCGTCAAAGGAAGGTTATGCCAGTTAAAGTTGGTTGACTTCTTTGAGACAGTCGTCAAAGCCATGGACGAGGGTAAGACTATGCACACTGCCTACCTTGATGTGTCCAAAGCCTTCGATACTATTTCCCACTCAGATATAATAGATCAACTCTCTCAACTAGGCATCAATCCTATGTTACCAGATGAGTAGCAAACTGGTTCACTGAAAGAACCCACCTAGTCAAAATAGGGAAGCCACCACAAGCAGTGGCCCCTGTAACGAGTGGTGTACCTTAGGGCTTGGTCTTGTGGCCATTGTTGTTTGGGATACTCTTTGATTTCTTCCCATATAAGATCCATTATTGAGTACGGTGCCCCTTTCGGCATGTACCTCACAAAGCACATGCAGCAACTGGAAAGATGACAAAGGTTCCTCTCCAAGAGAATCCAGGGCCTCAAACATCTACCCTACACAGAGAGGCTAAAGGCCCTATCCCTCTACTCAGTCTCCTACAGACTCGGAGGTGACCTCTGTCTGGTATACAAAGCAATCTCAAACCCTGCCTTGATAGGACTGCATATCTGCAAGTCATGCTACACTCAAGTAACCCCGCACACGTGACCTCAGCCTGGTCTGTGACATCAATAGGATTTGGTGGGACAGATTTATGTCCCAGAGACTTCCCCTTCTGTGGAAGAGACTCCTGCTCCACATCACGCAGTGTACCTCATTAACCTTTTTTAAGCGTAACCTGGAAAACTGGATGAGGAAGGGAAAATACACCCCTGGAATTCTACCTGTGTCCCTGCTGGATACGAGCATCAGGTGCTGACTTGTCGGAACATGGGCTAAATTCTTGACTAGGCTTGTAAAGGCCTCAAGGCCAATAGCCTAGTAACGTTCTGTGATCTTATGATCCTATATTTTTATTTTAATGATTTGATTCTCTTGTTTTGGGATATATTTAATGTCTCTGAAGATTGTTCATTATTTCTTCTTCTTCCTCTATGGGCCTTTTTACTTGTATTTGTTTAACTGTTGCAGTTTATGAAAAATGTGAATGAACATTGTTTAAAAAAAATAAGTTTGATTTTTTCCTAAATCTTTCGCCTCCCAGTTCCCCTGATCCTGTCCCCAGAAATCCTGACACCCCCCCCCCCCCAAAAGGATAAACAGAACTTGTTCAAGGGATCTCTGGTCAATTCCTTAATTGCAGCAGCAGCCACCAAGAGAGAGCTGCCTGTTGAAGCAGCAGCTGTCCAGTCATCCAGCATGGAGTTCTGGGAGGCGGATAGGATGAGGAAGTGTGCTAATCCTTGGGCATTTGTGCATAGAGGTTGTTAAATTGTATCACTCATGTGAACCACTTGCAGAGAGATTTAGTGGAACAGACTGTAATCTCCTTGAGAAGTCCATCCATGAAGGAGTCATGTTTATAGCCAGAGAATACAGTGGGAATGATGCTGAATGTCACTAATTTCCTCTTAATACAACTAGTGAGGCAACTAAGGCAGCAAGCACAGGATTCACCATGAGAAGTTTTGCCTTGATCTTTTTTTCAGTTTTTAGGATGACTTCAAAGTGTCCTTCTCAAACACCCCCATATGATGGCTCCTCCCTTTTGGGTCCATCTGTCAAAGAGACATTTCTAAGGTTTGAGCTGGAATTAAAAAAAAAAAAAACTCTGCTGTAGAAGTCAAATTTGAGACCCCTCAACGACACTACAGTAGAAATCAGAAAAGGTCCTAATCTCTATGATTCAGGAAGATCCAGTGTCAGTCCTTTGACTCTTCCTCAAGACAGGGTGGTCTAGCAGAGGTACCCCCTTCATTGGGTGCTCTTCCAGAGGTCATGAGTGTCTGCAGAACTAGGGATTTCAGGGACCTTTTTAGGCAAGCAGAATCAGCATCCCTTAAGGTTTATCTGACTGCTACTCTCTGATGGTATTCAGAAGCTGTCTGTATCTCCACTCTCCTTCCAGGATGGGCATCAAACAGAGCTTTTGGGTGTGAGAGAGAATATCTGTGGCTGCATCTTTTCCTTTTCCCATTTACCACCCACTCAGAGTCAGACACTTTCAGATATTCCATCTCAATAAGAAGATACCTTTTTCTCTTCTAGAAAAGAGAGCCATACAAGAGTCCTACTAAACCTGACAGGGTCCAGACTCTATTCAAATTTTTTGTTAATGCCAAATTAAAACAAGGACCTCAGGCACATTTTAGACCTCACTGGTCAAAGCCTTTACATCAAAAGACCACCTTCAGAATGGTCACAGAGCAGTTGATCTGAAACAAGTGATTATATGCTCTTGATAGGTCTGCAAGATGCCTTCTACCACCCCAAGACAGCAAAGACATCTAGAAGATTTCTGCACTTCAGGCTAGGAATGAATCATAGTCAGTTCAGAGCCCCACCTTTCAGTCTCACCACTGTCCCTTGGGAGTTTACCAAGTCCATAGCAGTAGTCACAGCCCATTTGCCAGTCATGGAGGTCTGAGTGTTCCCATACTTGAATGACTGGCTTCTTCCTGGTACAACCAGAGAATCTTTACTCAAACTCAGGCTACTCACTACAGCTCTGTCTATCATTAGGTATCTCTGTAAACTATGAAAAATCCAATCTACATCCTTTGCAGTCCATAACGGTTATCGGATGCCATCTGGTTAGAACATGATGTATAGTTAGTTTGTCTTCAGAAAGAATGTAGATCTTCAAAGCCTTTATGCAGTCTCTGTTGACGCACTCATCTTCATTAATCCTAATGATTTGGATACTTAGTTTTATGATTTCCATTATAGTCGTGGCTTCCCACACGTACTATTGTAGGTTCGTAGGTAGTTACACGGTATGCAGTCCTAGAGACCATTAAAGAGCCTATCCCAAATTCGCAATTGGCCCAAAGCACAGTCTGGTTAACTGACTTGCTCAAGGTCATGCAGTAGGGAAATGAAGGTGGAAGGATTCAAACCAGGTACCCTTGCAATAGGAAGCAGTTTATTAACAAGTCAAAGCTTTAGTCCTCTGAGCAAACTATCAGACATTATATGTGCATTATATGCATATATTGCATGGGCATTCTACAGTAGTTACTCAGTGTCCAGTGATTCCAGATGTTTGAGACCATCTTGCTAGCCCAATAATTTTGACTCAGCTGTGCAGAAATCATTTAAATTGATGGCTCACCTCTCCCATGATGTCAGCATGGAGACCTTTTGCTTTTACTAACAGCAACAGTTACCACATCTCTTCTGTAGGGTGAAAGAGGCATTTCAAGGGGAGGATGGTTCAAGGAATGTGGAATCAGACAGAGGATAATATTCACATAAACATCCCTAAGATTATAGCTTAGTGTTATGAGAATTTCGAGACTTTCTTCCTTCTCCCTCTGGGGGTGATCTCCATGCATACAGACTATATGTCTGTAGAGAAACCAAGTCTTACCCCCTTTTGTTGAGAGGCCACAGGGTTCTGGTGGGTGATTGCTTCACAACAAGTACATATTCTGGGGTATCCCATCTGTCTTGCAGACAGGGTCAGCAGAATTACTATGATGCTTCACAAGTGATCTCTCAGTCCAGAGGTAACTCATCAGATATCTTACCACTGAGGCCAGCCATGCTGTTTATATTTTTCTTACCGACCAACACCAAATGCAACAACTACTCTGCCCTAATCCTTCTGGAAGGACAGTCACCATGGGACGCCTTTGTCAGACAATGTCCTTTATGGCTTCCCACCTCTGGCCTTGATGTCCAGAGTCCTACAGAAAGCAGCAATATGCAAAGCCAAGGTAATTCTCATTGTCTCATGCTGGCCATGTCAAATATTGTTTCTTTCACTCGGGCCTCATTTAGTGAAGAACCCATGACTTCTAGATCCTCTCCTGGATCTCAGATCTCGCCCATCATGTCATCCTTCCCTGGACTTACTCAACCTGAGATTAACTACTTGGTTTCTCCAGTTTCCTTAATGGCCAAAACCTGTTGTTATCACAGAATGTAATTCTTATTACTTCTGCACGTCAAAAGGACTCCTGTTGTAAAGTTTACAAAAGCAAATGGATACTTTTTTCCATATAGTGTCTCAGAACCGTCTGATCAAAGATTCAATTATTCCACTATAGAAGTGGCATTGACTTCTATTTCTAATTTCAAAATTAGAATCAGTGCCCATTCCATTTTTCCCACAAATTACGCAAAGCCTTTCCAAAAGGAACCTTTCTACTTCACTCTCCTATTAAAGGTTCTGTTCCGCCTTGGGGCCTTAATTTTGTATCAGAAGCTTTGACTAGTGCCCCCTTTGATCCAGCTTTATCTTCACAGCAGAAATTCTTATCTTGGGAAACTCTCTTTGGTGGCAGTAATGTCTTCTAGAAGGGTTTCAGAATTACATGCGTAGTCTTCCTGTCCTTCATACTTAATTAATCCTTCCATTGTCCCCAAAGTTGATACAGAAAATAACTTGAAACAGCCTGTACATCATCTTGTTTTATTCTCCAACAATTCTAACCAGGGAAAGTACATTCTTTATACCTTAGATGATCATAGACCGCTCAAATTCCACCTTCATAGGACGAAAGCTTTTAGGAAGGATAAACAGTTGTACATCTGGTTTGCTTACAACTAGCTTGGGTGAAAAGTTTCTAAAGTAACACTTTCCAGAGTAAACCAACACTTATTCCACAGATAGTTCTCAATATCCACAGCCTTTTTCAGAAATTCCTATGAGTGTGGATGAAATCTGTGCTGCAGCAACTTGGTCTACATTGCACACCTTTGCCAAACATTACAAGTTGGATATATTGTCCAGATATAAGGCCTCCTGTGGAGGAACAATCCTGAAAGTTTTCCTGACATGACGCTTCCTAAGTGTTCAAGCAGCTGAAAATTCTGATTCATCAATTGGATCGGGCAGATAGAGTGATAAGGATACGAAAGTTATGTACTAACCATAATGCTGTATCCTTTGATCCTAGTCCATCTGCAATGACATTTCTCTCTAGATTCCCCTTCCACATTGTCATTACACTGAGGACCTGGGGCTGGCAGGCCATCTTGAATGTTCTTCTGCCTCTCTATCCCACACACCTCTAAAAGTCATGGCCTTCCATTGTTAGCCTGGAAACTCGGTCTGATGAGAGTTAGGCCTGGGGGATTATAGGAGGGAAAAGATCTTAAAGGAGCTTGAGGCACGAGCATTAGCAGGGCCAAATTATATCGGACAAGTGGCTTGGTACCCATCAGTTGTATTGGGCAAACTAGGATGAAAAGATGCAGAGTTATTGTAAGGCTCTGAGAAACTTTTGTTTGACAAGAAGTTATACTGTTCACTGCTGTACAAAAAGGTAACCTTTTATGAAACCGTTATATCATGACAGGACAGTTTTGAGTGAGTGTAATACATTTTGCCATTCTTGAATTGCACTTTCATTTTTCATTTAAATGTATCTGTTTACTGAGGTGCATACAGGAGCATAAACACTGAGTTTTATTTTAATTACTGTTGCTCTTTAAACAGTGATGCAGAAGATAATAACCATGAGGTGCTGGCATGTTTTTTATACCCTCTTTTGGATGCTTTGTCTAAGTTGAACACTTATGCTTATATGCCAACTCTGAAGACTGACAAGAGCCTACAACTTCTCTTAAAGCTATTGCAGATATGTTGCCCTCGACATCCAAGTGGTCAGATTGGTGAGTGGGTTCTTTGATGAATTATTGCTTTATAGTAATCTAAAGTGGAGAAATGTTTTGCTACGTTAATGCTTTGTAGTTATCTAACATTGCAAAACTTTATTTTTAGAAAATGGGACCTAACCTGAATATGTTCTCACAATTGCAATTCTCATTTCTTTTCTGCTGTTGAGATAATCTGCATCTTCTCCTTGCAGTTATTGCAGGGAGGTGCCTTTGTTTAATTATGAAAAATAAAAAGTTCCTAAACTTATTGTTTCGCTCACAGCATTCATGGAACGTTTTCAACTGCCACTGGTGCCAGTAATTTAATCAAACCAGCCATTGCTACACTCAGTCAAGGCCTGAAACCTTCTGTGTCTCTTCTCTTTCCACTGAAAAGAAATTGGAAGAACAGAGGAGGTTTACATAATGTAGAGGTTTATGATTATATCTCTGATCATAACCAACTTGTGTTTTCAAGACATTCATCTTGAGAGTGAGAAAAATGAAGATTGAGAGGTAAATATTGACATCCATGTCAAGAAATGTAGCAAGAATTATGAGAGACCCATTCATAATTTTTTTTATAATCCATGGAGGTTTGTCTGCTCCATGCTCTGTCAGTTACAGAAAAATGTTTAGGAGTACAAAGTGATGTGAAGTTGTTCTATCTCGCCGTTTTGTTCTTACACATGGGTCGGAGCCGATCCTTCGGCTCCGAATCAGCCGCTTTTCAAGCTCAGACTCTCAGAGAAGCTCGAGACCCAGTGAATATCCCATGATGCCCTGCTATGAATCCCCAGATCTAGTTTGCCGCTGCAACGGATCAACAGCTCGTTGGAGTTAGCTCGGGCCAGTGACTTTAAATTTCTATTATTATTACAATTTTTCTTCAAAAAAATTTTTTTTTTAGTATTATATATAGTAGTGTGTTTAATAGTATAGTGTTAGGATTCCAGTTAGTTTAGATTGCTAGAACTTTCAAATAGTTCTTTTTTCTTCAGGTCTTAGGCCTTTCTTATTGGGCGTGACAGGGCTTTGTCCGACGGTTTTGTGTGTTGTGTTTGTTATATACATTTAGAGTGATAGTTTTATATATATCTTGGCTGATAGTAGTATAGTTTTATTAGAGAAACTATTATTCTTATATTTAGCGTGACTTAATAAACTGTTTAGATATATATATATATATATATATATATATATATATTTTTTTTTTTTTACTTGTATCATAGTACTTGTTTTTGTAGTTGTTATTGTAGTTAAACCATGTCAGAAAAACAAAAATCAGTGTTTAAAAGGTGTGTGTGTGGTCAGAAAATGTCGGTTACAGACAATCACTCCACCTGGGTGTACTGTTTGGGCTCTGTACACCTACAAGAGGTGTGCTCTATCTGCCATTCCTTTAGCGCCAGGGTCCTCCTGGAAAGACGAAGGAAATTGGTGGATAGAGGACTCCTAAAGCCTGAATTTCAGGCTTCTTTAGATAAGGCTGACACCTCTTTCAAGGCTTTGAAGGGGTCGAAGTCTTCCAAAGGATCCTCGGAGCCCAAGTCATCGGCTCCGAGTTCCTCAAGTATGGTCCGTGCATTGGCTCCACAGTCCTTGGAGCCGTGTATCAAGTCCTTATCTCGGGGTCCAGTTGTGGAACTGATATTGGAGACCCCTCAGTCTCCAATCCTTCAATCGGTTCCATCTTCGGCCCCTTCGACCCATCCCTTGACTCATTCTTCCAGGCTTTCCGATGTGGATCTGGACTGAGTGGTTAAGAGGCGCTTAGAGAACCTGGCCCTGGCCAAAATGCTATCTGCTTCGAGCCATTCGGCTTCGAAGCCTGAAATCCACCCCATGGCTTCTCCACCTCCTCCTCCGAAGCCAATCGAGCATTCGGAGCTGGGGCAGATGGAACCGATACTGGTAGAACCCTTGGAGCCAAGGTTTGATCCTCCTCCCTCGGCTCCATTGACCTTGATCTCCTCGGTCCCGACCGGGGAATCTCGGGGCCGACAGTCCCTCGCTGGCTCCGGGGTGGAGAGTCGAACCGATACTTTGGTTCCGACTCTTCCACTGGGGGCTTTGGCGCAGGTGGCCTCAGCCCCGTCCTCTGGATTGGAGTGGAGGGTCTCGGTCCGGGGATAGCTGCCGGTCTCTTCGGAGCCGACTGACGTTTCGGACCGGGATTCTGGTGCCTTCGATGCCATGAGGAAGGTCATGGCTGCCAAGACCACTACCTCCTCAGATCTGTCTTCCCCTCCCCCTAAGGGGCCTCATTCTACCTCTTCCCCGCAGATCCCCACAAAGCGTCAAGATCCAGGGCCTCAGGTACCCCCATTGGGTGGCCCCTCCTCTCTAGGAACTTCACTGGACGCCCCAACCGATGAAGTTCCTAGGAAGAGATTGTGCAAGAGGAGGCACTTGGATTCCCCACAGGAATCTCTGACATCAGATACCGACTTGGAAGAATCAGAAAAGTCCCCACGATCCCCCTCAGAGGATGTCTCATTCGCAGACATATTGGAAATCTTAAGGCAGAGGAGTGATTGGCAGTCCCTTGCCCCTTTTGAGGACGAGTCGGTCCTCCTGAATGCCTTCGGATCTCAACCATCCACCTCCTGGGTTACTCCGCCCTTCGATGAACTGATGGAACTGGTTGCTCGAAGGGCATGGGAATCTCCTGACTCAGTGGAACCGGTCCCATGGAGGCCCAATAAGTTTATTACTTCCCCCACTGACAAGGCTTTTCTTGCAAAAGGAGTCCCAGTTGATGCCATGGTGGTGGCGGCGGCCACCAAGAAAGAGATGTCAGAAACCTCTTCTGCTGTCCATCCTCCTAATAGAGATTCTAGGACGATGGACAGATATGGGAAACGCATATTTAGTTCTGCGGTATTTTCCATGAGGTCGCTCAACTACCTGACACATTTTACCCGCCTTCAACGAGATCTCCTAAAAGAGCTGGGAGATACTTTTCAGGGTAATACAGCTGATGCAGTCTTTGAAAAGGTGACTGCACATCTCAACACCCTTAATTCAATAGTAAACTCATCCATAAGTCTCATTTTGTATACTGCCGATGGATCGAGTAGGGCGGCAGGCTCAGCGATAGCTCTTTGGAGGCAATCCTGGATGCGCCTTTGCTCCTTTGCGGAAGCCTTTAAATCTTCATTTGTCAATACCCCATTCAATGGGTCTGCCTTGTTCAGACCCAAAGTTAAGGAGACACGTACTAGGTGTGAACAGGAATGGAAGACTCTGTCTCCTGTAGGGGTCCGTTTTTCCACTCCAACCAGACCGTACCTCAAAGGGCAATGAAGTGGGAAAATGTGGTTCCGAAAACCTCAAGGAGCTTTCCAAAACACACCTACTGATACCCCCTCTAGAGGCAGAGGAGGGGGCAGAAATGGAAGACGCCGTCCAAACGGCAGAGGCAGTCCGCAGAACCACGGCGACAGGGATCAGTTCTCTGGTAAGCCCTATCAGTGTTCCTGAAAGGAAGCCCGGCTGTCCTACTCTGGAGGCAGTCGGGGGTCACTTGGCTTTATAACCAAACACCTGGCTAAACATCACAACGGACTCTTGGGTAAAAAGCTTCATTGCCAGAGGTTATTACATTCCCCTTATAAAAACCCCACCTATATGTACAAAGATCCCAAACATACCACCCAGTCTGAGAAAACTCGCAGCCGTAGAAATCCAAAAGCTGCTGGACAAAAGAGTCATCCAGCCAGTCCCGGCGGACCAAATAGGATCAGGAACTTACACAAGGTTCTTTTTAGTTCCAAAGAAAACAGGGGACTGGAGGCCCATACTAGACCTCAGCAAACTTAACACCTTCGTCAAGAAGGAAAATTTCCTGATGGTCACGCTGCAGTCGATTCTCCCATTCCTAGCAACGGGCGATTGGATGTGCTCTATAGATCTCAAGGATGCTTACTACCACATCAAAATGGACAGATCATCCAGAGATCACCTGTGTTTCCGGCTGGGGGCCAGTCATTATCATTTCAGAGCCCTGCCCTTTGGTCTCACCACAGCCCCCAGGGTGTTCACCAAATGTATGGCAGTGGTCACGGCTCATCTGAGACGGTTGGGATTCCGGGTGTTTCCATATCTGGATGACTGGCTCCTCACTGCCACCTCCAGGCATCAACTAATCCTAGCAAGAGACTACACCATAGACCTTTGTTCCTAGTTGGGCATAACCCTAAATTTCGAAAAATCTGCGCTATCGCCCTCGCAGCATATTACATTTATAGGGGCAGAACTGGACGCCATCAATGCAAAGATCAGGTTGCCCCAATCAAGAATCGTAACTCTAAAAAATCAAATATCCAGTCTCTTAGCCCGCAACAAAACTCCAGCGTCCCAAATACTACAGCTTTTAGGCACAATGGCAGCCACTTTGATAGCAGTTCCGTTAGGCCGCATGCACATGCGATTTCTCCAGTGGTTACTTATCGCACAATGGTCTTACCAACAACTACCCATGTCATATGAGATCCGGTTAACCAATCTTTGCAAGAAAGATCTCAGTTGGTGGTTGCACAGTGACCAAGTGATAATCGGACATCCCTTTGTTCTTCCCCAGCCCACAGCAACAGTGACCACGGATGCTTCCCTGATAGGGTGGGGGGGGGGGCTATTTCAGGGAAAGACGGTCCAAGGCACTTGGTCAGTCATGGAAACGCACTTGCATATAAATGTTCTAGAGCTGAGAGTGGTGTTCCTAGCGTTGCAGCACTTTCACGGCTCTCTTCCTCCAGGCACAATTGCTATCCAGACGGACAACATGTCGGTTGTCTGGTACATCAACGAACAAGGGGGAACCAGATCGTACCCTTTATGCCGGGAGGCCCTAAGGATTTGGCAGTGGGCTGTATCCACCAGATGCTTTCTGAAAGCAAAGCACATCCCGGGGTCATCCAACGTGATAGCGGACAAACTAAGAGCCGTGCTGTTGCCTCACGAGTGGTCTCTCAATCAACAAGTAGCGGAAAACATTTTCAGCAGATGGGGCCAGCCTTGCTGTGACCTATTTGCGTCTCCGATGAATGCCAAATGCAGCAGTTACTTTGCCCTTTATCCCCCACTGGGGAACGAACCAAGGGATGCGCTCGTACACGATTGGCCCCTGGGTCTCCTATATGCCTTTCTGCCAGTACCTCTAATTCCCAAATTCATGCGGAAGGACTGTGATTTTAATAGCTCCGTCTTGGCCTCAGCAGATTTGGTTTCCCTTCCTGTGGAAATATCAAGTGGAAGAACCATGGATCCTGGATCTTCTGAGTCATTCGTCGCGAGTTCTCCATCCCTCCCTCCCTCATGTCCCTGAAACTGACAGCTTGGCTGCTCCGATTCCAACATTAGCCAGGTCACATGAGTTGTCTTCTGCGGTACAATATATTATAGTTTCATCTCATAAGCTATCTACCAGGAAACTATATAACAGCAAATGGAAACGATTCATTCACTGGGCTTCTCAACATGACACGGACCCTTATGTAGCACCTATCCATACCATTTTAGAGTTCTTGTCGCCGTTGTTCCATGATGGCGCGGCTGCTGCCACCATTAGAGTTCAATTGGCTGCTATCTCAAACTTCCATGTAGGCTTCAACGGCTCTAACATCTTGTCGCATAGGCTTTGTAAAGCATTTTTAAAAGGAACACACCATCTCAGTTCATAGGTTATTGGTTAGTACTAAGCTAACTGCCCTTGCGAGCCATTTTAAGCCTAGACAATTATCCCTTGTGAGACTCAAACCCTGCACTTTGTGTTTGTAAGGCAAACACCTTAACCATTAGGCCACCCTCCCAACCCTCAGGTCACCTATTAGGCATCCTGTCTACCCCTGGAATTTAAATCCGGTTTTATCCCAACTGATGCTCGCCCCCTTTGAACCTGCTTCATCTTGTCATTTAAAGTTTTTGTCTTGGAAAACCTTATTCCTGGTAGCCATTACGTCTGCACGTAGGGTCTCCGAACTTCAAGCCTTGTCCTTCAAACCTCCATATTTGATTTTTCACCCTGATAGGGTGTCCCTCAGGACTAATCCTACCCTTCTCCCCAAGATCTTTCGGAAAGTAATTTAAATCAGTCCATTGAGCTCCCAACCTTCTTCAAACACCATACCAACAAACTAGAATATATGTTACACAAGCTTGATGTACATAGACAACTGAGGTTCTGTCTGGATAGAACGAAGAATTTTAGACAATCGGACCAACTCTTCATGTCTTATGCAGAGAATAAAAAAGGTTTCTCAGTATGAAAAATCACACTATCCAAGTGGCTCTCTGATTGTATCAGATTCATTTATGCTTCCACTAATCAGCCATTAGAAACCAACGTCAAAGCCCATTCTACACGAGCTGTTCTACATCATTGGCTCATGCAGCTCGTTTGCCTTTAGATACCATCTGTGCAGCTGCCACTTGGTCAAAACCTCACACATTTATCACTCATTACAAAGTGGATAAGACCTCCAGGGACAGGGCTATGTTTGGTTCCACTGTGCTCTGGAATGTTCTCCCGTGAGCCACCCAGGATTAGGGTGCTTGGGACACTACCCACATGTAAGAACAAAACGTCGAGATAGAACAACTTCACATAAAGAAGGTATGCCCTTACCATAACGTTCCATGTGAGTTGTTCATCTCGCCTTTTTGTTCTTACATTCCCGCCCACCTTCCCCCTCCAGTCGAGTGAGAGGGTTGCCTTGGTAGATTGGTTCAGCTGTCAGTCTGTTTATACATTCCAGCTCTTCTTGTTTCCTTCTACTCTTATAGTTACATAAGTAGGTAGACTTTATAGTCTTATTCTGTCTGTAGGCTGTCTTGGTTGCAGCACACTAGATCTGGGGATTCATAGCAGGGCATCATGGGATATTCACTGGGTCTCGAGCTTCTTTGAGAGTCTGAGCTTGAAAAGCGGCCAATTCGGAGCCGAGGGATCGGCTCCGACCCACGTGTAAGAACAAAAAGACGAGATGAACAACTCACATGGAACGTTATGGTAAGGGCATAACTTCTTTTTAATGCCTTTGAAAGTCATAAAACAGTGTTGTCACACAATACAGTTGGCAGAAGTGATGTCTCTTTGAGAAACTAAAGGCTTTAAAAGCTGCTAGGTACTTTGATGTGGCACACATTTGATTTAAAAGTGTGGAAGAGCACATTTAACGTCTTTTAAAGGTGTTTTAGCTTCCGCCACTGTACTGTGGTGGCTAACACTGACTGCTGTTTTGCATTAGCATAAGACTAGAGATTAACAATACTTAGAAGTGCAAAACAAAAGCTTGTTAAGCAACTTTTCAGTGCCAGAAAAGTTGCTTAACAAGCCTGGCTTTTTCTCCAGTTTTGGAATGCAATCATGGTGTTTCATGCACTGCATTATTATAATGTAAGGAGAATTATATTGGTACAGTGTAATGTAACCCTGAAATGGATGAAGACAGTATTGAAAATGACTGTACGAATACACTAATATATAATAGCATAAAGTGTTTTAATATTAGTGAATTGCCAGAGAAGTATTAATTGATTTCAGTTGGCAGAATAGCTAGGCACTGTGCTCCCTTTCTTCTCACACTACAATGTAATGCAATGTAGTCATGAAAAAATATTTTGTGAATTGCCAGTTTGCAAACGGTATAAATTTAATGGAACAAGAGTCTAGACCCAAGCACCACCCCCAGGGCCTGGCTTTTTGTTTGGTATCTTTGGTATCTTATTGATGTTTACCTTCTCACCATCTGCAGACCTGGCTTCATCTTTTATGACCTGTAGTGATTCATTGGCCTTCATCCTGTTGACAGCGATTCTGTTACCAATAACCTATTAGGTCTGTTTTTTCATGGTTGCTTTGACGATACAGGATACCACAACAAGGCTTCTTCTTTGGACTTGAGTGAGATGATTTTGAGCTGCAGTGGTGGTTTACTCCAGTTTCACCCTTCACTTGAAAATATGTAGCTTATATTATTACAATCTAGGTTTGCAAGGTTCCAATGCATTTTCTCCTCAGCGAGGCAGCTGTTTTTCATGAGTTAGAACAGGACACTTCCCACATGTCAAGACAACTTATTTTTATATGCCCAGCTTCCTGATAACCATGTAATCTGCTTTCCTCAATCTAGTCCTTTTTGTTCTCTTTCTCTCACCACCTAAGAATTAGTGATGTAGGTAAAACATTTGAGCAGGACTGTAGACAGGAAGTTTTATTTTATACCCATTAGAACCATATTGCACCCCACTGTAAAAGGTATAAGTATGGCATTTCATATCATGACATACAGAGCCATATTCCACCCCACACAGTAAAAGGTATAGGGTCCAAATGCAGAGATGATAAATCAACAAGCAGAGTAGAGTAGTATTGCTGGAAATGAATACATCCTCGAGTCTTGGTGAGTACCTTCACGAGGTGGACCCTGTTTTTCACACAGTCTCACCAAGATGACACTGATATATAGACTGTAGTTTATGCAGCATATATCATGGACAGAAGTAGGTAAAAAATTAAAAAAAAAAAAAAAAAAAAAAAAAAAAAAAGATAGCTGGGTGCACAAGGTGCAGGATAAGAAGTGCCCAATCCTGGTAGGCGCACTGATGCTAGGACTGGAAAAAAAATGACAGTGTAGAATCCTCAAGACATGCAAACATTCCTACAATGGGGTTAGGCCAGGCTCAGGAGGAGGATACCGCCGTTGTAGAAGGAAGTAGTAGTCCACAAAAATCACAAAAACTGATATGCCAAAAAAGAGCCATAAAGATAAGAAAGAATTTATGTATTGTTACTATTATGCAAGATACCCAGAATTTCCAGACAGAAGGTATGCAAAAAGATTGAGAGTAATTAGAGGAAAGAAAAATGCTTGCACAAGAAAACTGTCAGAAGCTTCAAATAAAAAAAAATTCTGTTCATTAATACAACAGATGTATGAAAAATATTATATAGACCAAGAAACCTTGGGCCGTTTGGAAAAAGAAGCGACTGAGGAAGTGCGAAAATATAAAGAACAAAATCTGGAGGTTTTTGAGAGGTATAAAAAAGAAATATGGACATGGGAAAGAAGGAGCTCTGATATGGTGCAATATTTATGCAAAGGAGAAAGCCAAATTAATCAGTACAAAAAAGGAGCCCCAAAGATATTTGAAAAAAAAAATACCGGCAAAGGCATCCGGATATGGAAAATTTCACAATACAAAAAATAAGATTACAAAGAGGGAAAGTAGAACAGATTAGTAAAGCAGAAGTTAAAAAATATAGAAGTTAAAGTTATGGAATGCCTACAAAGTGAAGGATTAGATGTAGAAAGTCTAACACAGGTTATATATCAGTATGATGGAAAAACAAGCTTCCCAAGTAAAGTGAAACAGGAGGAGCAGGAGTCATCTGAAGAAGAAATGTGGACATGGGAAAGAAAAAGAGATTTAATATGGTCCAATATTTATGCAAAGGAGAAAGCAAAAACTAATCAATACAAAACGAACATCAAAAATATTTGATGAGAAATACAGGCAAAGGCATCCAGATATGGAAAATCTTCCAATACAAAAAAAAAATAAGAAAACCGAGGAAGAGTAGGAAAGAGGATTAGTGACGGAGAAGTTAAAGAAATAGAAACTGAGGTTATGGATTACCTGCAAGGATTTAGTGTAGAAAATCTAACTCTGATGACATTACAGCAGGATAGAGCAATGGATCCCCAAATTAAGGAGAAATCAGGGGAGTGAAAAACATTTAATCAATTGCTATATGAAGATACTTTGGAGCCTTCCATAGGAAACCAGTACAAAAGTTCAGCTGGGGTTGCACAGCAAGGGAAGGAACAGGAAACTGTGACAGCTGTGATGCAGTCAGTGTGTGGAGTAATAGGTCAGTGAGTTCCCATATGAAAGTGCAACAGATGATACAGGATGAAACTGAAGAGAATGTGGCACAGGAAGATGCTCTGAAACTTTATATAGAATGCCAGAAATGGAGGAGAGAGAATGTGCTCTCAGTTTAGAAGAAGATTTAAGAGAAGAGTTGCTTGATTTAATAAAGATGGACAGATATATTAAGATCAATGAAAGAAATAAGACTACCGAAAGTCAATAAAACCAAAAAGTTAGAAGTTTGATAAAACAAATGAGCACATTAACTAGGACTTTTCATAGAGATCCATGTGATATAACAGCAGTAAAGATTAGTGTACTCCGTTGGTAACGGAGTACATTTCTGCAAATAGCTAAACAGAGCTATGACCGCTCCAAATAAAGGATGTATACAGTTGAGGAAGCATGGCAATGGCCAAATATAAGGCATTGGCATTGCAAAATGTTTAAAAACATAAAAATTAAACTGCTTTTTTCCCCCGATCTCCGATGTTTAAGTATAGCGTAGCACCGCGCAAACGTGCGGAGCTTTAAAAAACAAGAAAATCATTTAAAAAAGTCAAAAATAGGCATTTTCACTACAAAGCTTATTCTGCCATGCAAGTGAATGACAGGCTGAAGACAACATGGCTACTGACTAGTGGCTGCTAAGGGGGGGGGGGGGCTCAGTGTGAGAGATGTAACCATGTATTACTAGACAATCCTATGCAAATGAGGATAAGGATAGTGAATCCCAATTTTCCCCAGCATGTGAGGCATGTCCCAAGAGTGTAAAATTAAGAGTAGGTGAGTAGAAGACTAGAATATAGGTGACATCATGAGGGGGTGTGTCAGACAAGGCTGTAAGCTAATTAGAACACAGTGGCTCGTGTTTGCCCTGAGTTACTCAGGATTGCAAAGAGACGTGTCTACAGTTGTCCAATTTGAAAACCTCGGTGCGGCTCTGGGCGGAAACAGAAAGGCAAAAAGAAGGAAAAGTAGTAGTAGGAAGTTAACCAAGGAGAACTAGCAGAGCTGCCAGGTGAAATATATCAGAATCAGCCAATTACGCAGGCAGCAGTCTAGCCCGGCCCAGCCCAGCACTTTAAACTCTGCAAACACCATTCCCCCCTGTTTTTTCTCAAGAACTCTGCAACATTGCAGTATACAAAGAGGAAAAAGCTTAAAAAGCTTAAGTCAAACAAAATGTTAGGGGCTGCTCTTCCTATCGTAAACCAACATGTGCAAGATGCTGAGGGTGGTGATGTTGTGAATGCTGCTGAGCAACCCACAGTGAGGAGACGGAGAAGAGTGTACAGACCCAGGGTAACCTACCAGGGGCTACATGAGCTGGAGATAGTGGAGCGCTATAGGGTGGACAGGGAACTCCTACAGCAAATTTTTCAGCTGTGTCGGCCACGCCTCACACACAGAACCAACAGGGGGGAACCCATCCCAGTGGATACCAAGGTATGTGTTGACTTAAGAATATTGGCTACAGGTACCTTCCAAAGACCAACTGGTACCTTCCAAAGACCAACTGGTGATATGATGGGGATTTCACAGGCATCAGCATCCAGGGTACTCCACCAGTTCCTGGATGCCATGTCAGCACATGCCGGTGACCACATATATTTCCACATTTCCCGTGAGGCATTGGCCAGTAATATGCGTCTTTTCCACCAAATAGCAGAATACCCTGAGGTAGTGGGTGCAATAGACTGCACGCACATATGCATCAAAGCACCACCCGATGAGCAGGGTAGGGTCTACATCAACCGCAAGGGCTTCCCCTCCATCAACTGCCAGTTCATGTGCGATGCCCAGGGCGTAATAATGAATGTGTGTGCTGGATGCCCTGGAAGCTATCACGATTCCCACATTTGGCATCTGACCCAGCTTACCAGTTATTTGCCAATGGGGACATTCCCTACGGTCACCTACTAGGGGATGCTGGATACGCACTGGAGTCGTGGCTGATGACACCCATCAGAAATGCACACACACCTGAACAAGTACTCCATAATGAGGCACACACACAAACAATAATCATAATTGAGCATGTGTTTGGGATGCTCAAGTCACGGTTCCAGTGCCTGGACACATCTGGTGGAGCCTTGCAGTACTCACCAACTATATGTACCCAAATTGTTATGGTATGTGCCATGCTACACAATATGATCCTGCGGAAACAGCTGCAGCAGGAACAGCATGGGGCAGGGCCAAACAGCCCTCCACCATTGCCAAGGCCTGCACAGGCACAGCGTGACTCGGAGGAGGAACAACCTGAGCCTGCCCCAGTAAGCAGAAGGAGATGTGCCCAGTATGCCCTGGCCTTGGCAAAGAGACAATGCATAGCACATACACTGACTCAGTAGGAACCCTGGAAATAACACCTCTCTCTGACTCGCACATACAGTAAAAGGGATGCCTAAATTGACACTACCTGTTTTCAGACATGTATAGGGAGTATACTATGTGCATCCGACATAGGCAGCCCTGCATCACCACCCTCAGTACTGGCACAGACACAACTTAAGTTACTCACACATACCAGTTGGGGGGGGTCACATACCTAACAGTCACAGCCAGCAGGACAGTTGTAGACAAACGCAAACACAAACAAATGATGTATCATGCCCTCCGAAGAGGCATATGGGTAAGCTCCCCCCCAGGCCTATGCAGACAGGTAACAGCAGGCCAGACAGTGTGATGTGGGTTGGGTAGGCTGTGAAGTCACAAACTAATATGCATGTAATTGGAAACTAAGGTCTGTACTACAGTGGTATGCCTCAAGCCAGTATGATAGGCAACAGTACAGACTGAAATAAGTACCTGACATAGCAGTGCAGGCCTAGCAAATATGTATAAGTGTCAGGTGTACCCCTCATACTATGTACATCCACAATAACAATCAGGTGTGTCCCCCCCGGGTAGAAATTTACAAATAATAGCTGTCCCCCCTGTATGTAGAAATGTTGATAATTCTATGCAAATTGACACATGGAAGCCCTGCAGGCACAGCGTGCTTCCTGTCAACGTACAACACAAAGGTGAGCCCTGAGGTAAAAACCAACTTGATTTTTCACACACATATAGTATATATGCCCATAGTGGACATGCTCACACACTTAAACAAATATAGCAAATTTCAGTCAACAACATACTGAAAGGTCATACTGGGCATGCTCACACACTTAGGCCATGTCTGAGTACAGCAGTGGGCCACACATATCTGGCAGTTGCAGTTCTTACTCCAGACACATGTCACTATTCACCAATCCTGCCTTGCGCACACAGTGATATGAAAACAGACCCATATAGTATATTGGACCCCTGTCATAATCAAACTATGTAATACAAGTACTTAAGTTGTTCAAAGAAAGTTAAAATCCAAAGAAGATCAATAAATCTCCGATCAGTATCATCAAGAAACAATGAGCACTCCTAACATCATCCAAGCCAAGCTCTGCCAAAAATATTGCCAAAGATACCATAGAGAACCATGAAGCTTTCTTTAGCTATGTCGTAAATATCAGTGTGAACTCATATATGTTCTGAGTTAGTGCAAAGTGTAAATGAATACATGTACATGACTGACATTGCCAACATCTTGTCAGACAGGTTCATACATATTTACCCCCCTCTCACTGACAAAAGGGCCCATTACCATACCTGGAGATTGTGAAAACCCAGAAATTACATATACAATGGTTAAACAGCTCTATCCAAGCCAAAAAATACGGCGTCTATGGGATGATATGGTGTCCCTGGCTGTGTCATATGTGAACTCCAAAACAAACAGACCCTGCACCTGAACAGTCTGTTGAGACTCGCCCTCTGTACAGGATATGAAACTGCTGAATGGGTTGCACCAACATTTGGCACACTCCACAGGTGTTGGTGCACATTAGACCATGGGAACTATTGTCTTATAAGCCTAATAAGCCTGATCTGCAAGGCCATGAAGTCCTTCATTATGGAACTCACAAACAGAGCTATTGGGAGCCTACAAACACCGAACTCTACCCGTTTTGGTTTGGTCAGGGGCAGATCATGGCCCCTAAACCTGCTAGATAGTTTTCAGGGCAGTTACCCAGGACATACATCAATGAAATGAGCTCCACACAGCCTACATAGACCTTGAAAAGCCCTTTTCCAACATCCCACACACGTCTTATCCACAAAATCAACAACCTGTGCATAAACACGCATGTCATCTGATGGATTGCCACCTGGGGCACAGATCCCACAAGGGTAAGAATTGTGGTATACCTGTTGGACTGTAAGCTGATAACTGCAGTCCCCCATGGCTCAGTCCTGGGACCCCTCCTGTGTGGTGTATACTTTTGAGAAGTACAGTCAAACACATGAGGGCTATGGTTAGCAAAGTTTGTGGATGACTGCAAAAAGGTTGTCATAATTGATGACAACAGAGACATCCTTAAACAGGGTCTCAGTCAGACAGATGTGTCAAAATTATGGCCTCGAGCTACAGTCATACAAATACCACATAGGTGCCGACACCCTAAATATGGAGGTAATAATAAGGGATCTATGGACACATGTGGATAAGTCATCTCTTCTTTCAGAAACACATTAACAAAGTGGTTAGAAAATCATGCTGTGTCCCCACAAATTGCCAAAGTCTTTGCATGTAGGTCAAAAGAGGTTCCCTCTACTCATCAGTCATCAGACCCATCAGAGAGTACCACGACACACTTGCGATGAATCTGAGTAGACACCTTCAGCAGCTGGATGGACCACTGAAGTACCTCAACAAGAGGATTACTGGCCTCAAACAGTTGCCCCATGCAACAAGACTGAAGTAACTCAATCTGTACTCTGTTGCATACTGTCTACTCAGGCGATCTCTGCCCAACATACAGGTCCATGTCCAATTCAGAACTGATGTACATGCTCTGTCTGAAGTAAACCCAAGGTCACTGTGCCACATGCTCTAGGGATATAATCATCACAACAATAAATGGAACATGTTGGAGGGATACATTAGTAACTCATAGACTTCCGTTGCTTTGGAACAGGCTCCCAACTTACATTAAGCTGAATCCCTCACTGACACTCTTCCAGAGGAGCCTTGATGAGTGTATGTGAAACTGAACTGTCACATCATGGATCACTTCATCAGCTCTACTACACAGTAGCATAGGGAACTAACCCAAGGTGTGGTGATAGCTGCACACTCTGGCCATAATAATATATGCCTTCAGGCAGATAGCCTATTACCTACCTATGTACCTATATATGTAGGGGAATACAGTATAATAAGCGAAAGATGGATGGGCAGAGATGTGTGGAAGAGGGTGACCATGACAAGGAGCCATCCAGGACTGTCCCACCCAGCACACATCCCAATGGCACAAAAGACATGAGGGGCACATCTCACCCACTGTACATAATATCCACCAGTATCTGTAAGCATTACAGTGTATGTGGTGCATGTGCCTGCTGTACAACATGACTGTACAATGAAGTACACATCTACTATCTGTAGACATGTACCTGTCACATAAGTTCATAGGTATGTAGTAGACTATCTTCATGAAGGCATATATTAGCCTAGGCAAGCTGTGCAGCTTTCATCACCCCATTGCTTAGTCTCCTAAGCCCCTTTCTAGTGGGGCTGCTGATGTGATTCCCTGGCGTGAATTGTCTGTTTCCCATCCACTCATTAAGGTTCCTATTGAAGAGTGTCAGCGAGGGGCTCTGTCTGATGTACATTGGGACTCTTTTCCACAGTAAGGCAAGTCTCTGGGATGGTACTCTATCCCACCAGCATGTTGTATTCATTGTTGTGCTGAGGTTTATATCCGTGGAGTATGTAGTGCGACTCAGTTTTGTTTTCCTTAGATGGAGCATGTTCAACAGTTATGTGTTGGACATGGCTCTGTATGTGACAGAGTTTTCCTTTGAGTAGGCGGTACGCAACAGGGAACAGATGTAGTTTTTCCAGTTGTGTTGCATAACACAACTGTTTGAGGCTAGTAATCCTCATGGTGAGGTACCTCTCTGGTCTCTCCAGCTGCTGGATATGCCTAGTCGACTGCATCCAAAATGGTGTATTGTACTCAATGATGGGTCTGATGACTTAAGAGTAGAGGACCACTACTACCTCTTGTGATCTTCATGCAAACCCTTTGTTGATTAGGTGGGCCACATAGGATTTCCTAACCACTTTGGCAACATGGTTGTCAAAGGAAAGATGACTATCTACTTGTGTCCCCAGATCCCTTATTACCTCGTCAGTGTTTAGGGGGTAACACCTATGTGGTAGTTTGTGGGTACTTTGTTTTCCCCAAAGGTGATTACTATGCATTCTTTTGCATTGAGCTGGAGGCCGTGATTCTGACACCACACATCTGTCTCATGGAGTCCCTTCTGGAGAATATTTGTGTCATCTGGGGAATCTATTGTGGCACACACTTTACAGTTCCCAGTAAACTTAGTCAACCACAACCCGCCTGTGTTGGCATGTATGTCTGAGAAGTATATACCAAACAGGAGGTGCCCCAGGACTAAACCCTGGGGGACACCAGTTCTTACCAGTTTAGAGTCTGAGATGTAGCCAGCAACTCTTAATTTGTGGGATCTATCTGTGAGCCAGTTTGCAATCCATCTTGTGATGTTTGGATTTATGCCCAGGTTGGTGACTTCATCTATGATACGTGACTGGGGAATA
Source organism: Protopterus annectens (assembly GCF_019279795.1). NCBI lineage: Eukaryota > Metazoa > Chordata > Ceratodontiformes > Protopteridae > Protopterus > Protopterus annectens. The sequence continues at coordinate 484,153,817 of NC_056726.1, read as the reverse complement.
GTGTCAAAGGCCTTAGCAAGGTATAGGTAGGCTGTGTGGAGCTCCTTTCAATCATCTGTACCCTGGGTAACTGTCTCAAAGAAATCCACCCAGTTCAGGAGGCATGATCTGCCTTTGACGAAGCCAAACTTGGTGTGCTCAACTGTGTGAAGGTTCCCAATGTCTTTATTGCTGAGTTCCATTATGATTGGCTCCATTGCCTTGCAGATCAGACTCGTCAGGCTCATAGAGCGGGAATGCCAAGGGTCTGTTGTGGTCCCACCCCTGTGGAGTGGGAAGAACGTTGCCGTGCAACATTCTATGAGTACATATCCTGTAGAGAGGATGTACAGAGAGGTGTAGGTATCCTTGATGAATATGGATACATCCCCGCCCTATGTGCTATGATCCAGGTTCTGATGCCAGAAGGTATGGAATGAGTAGTATCCTGGTAGTGCTGGTGTGCTCTCTGGACCCTTGAACTAGATTTCTGTTACTGCACATATATCAATATTCTCCACACTGAGGAGTGCCTCGAGTGTGTGCATTTGGAGGCTGAGACTTCTGGCAATGAGCAACATTTAGCTCACTTTGTGGTTATTTGTGTTGGTTACGGGGGTTGCTTTGTCTTTTGAGCCTTGCCTAATAAAGGTATTATGGGGACAGCAAGAGCCTTGGCCAGTATTCAGAAGCATAGGGTGACAGGTGCAAACCATCTCTAGCGAAGCAACGAGGCTTGTCTATCATGTCATCCCAGGCAGACAGAGACTGGATCCCCTTTGAATGACACCAGAAGCTCAGTCAATTGTTGAAGTTTATCATCTTTCTGTTATATTGCAGTATCATGTAGGTGAAGGTAAGATGCTACTCAAGATCAGGGTCATACCAGCCTGGGCTACATGATCACAGAGCTACTATATATCTCTTGTCATGTTGTCCTGGGAGGTATGTCTCAGATCATTCACACTGACATGTACAAAGGCCATGTCATATATGTACCTGTTTTGGAGTGATGTAAGTGCTTGTGTTATGTGGCGGATCATAGCACCTGACAGACAACTGACAGTAACCTTCCCCTTGTCCAGCCTGGTGAGTGGAACATCTGTGTGCCTGGCTATGCAGTCACCTATTACTAGTGTGTTGGGTATGTTGTTTTGCCGTAGGGCCTGTTGTGGGGTACACTGCTTTGCTGTATTATGTGTTTTCTGGCGTGTGCTTGGAGGTGCATGTTGCTTGCCTGTCTGCTTAGGAGGACACTTTATCTTTTTCAGATTAATATTTGTATTCTCCGAGTATGGTGATGTGTATTTATGTGTGTGTTTTGCTGGTGCTTATATTGTAGGTCTATGTGAGACTGTTGGTGTTGTGCTTGTATGACCCTACTCCTCTTGACTGTATTGTCCAATATTGGGTTGACAGAGCTAAGCCACCAGTTTGACCCTGTGTGTGGCAGCATGTGGTGCATCAACCCATATATGATATCATTATGGCCTATGCATACAATACACTCACAATACACCCTGGTATGATAAGCTTTTTGAGGTTAGCAAATGTGAAAAACCCCTTCGGGCAAACTGTCAGCGAGTAATGTCTGTATTGCATCCTGTAACTCCATATTGCTTGCTGACGTGTAAAAAAGTACTTAGTTTGGAATAAGAACCCCACACTTGCCAACTGTGTGTGTGTGTGTGTGTGTGTGTGTGTGTGTGTCTGTGTGTCTGTCTGTGTGTGTGTGTGTGTCTGTGTGTCGTCTGTCTGTCTTTCCCTGGGGAGAGAGCAACCTTTTTGGAGACTACTCATACCCCTTAAAAGTGATATACTTATCCTTGTCAAGTCTGATGATGTCACCATCCTGCAAATACACCAGTGAGAAGGTGAAATCCCAGTAATGTGTATAGTGTGTCGTGTAAATGCGTACTGCTGTAGTATCATAATGTAGTGAGGTAGGAGTTTGAATCCTGCACTTGCCAACATGTGTGTGTGTGTGTGTGTGTGTGTGTGTGTGTGTGTGTGTGTGTGTGTGTGTGTGTGTGTGTGTGTGTGTGTGTCTCTCTCTGGGGAGCGAGCAACCTTTTTGGAGACTACTCACAACCCTTAAAAGTGATATAATCATCTTTGTCAGGTCTGATGATGTCACCATCCTACAAATACACCTGTGGGAAGGTGAAATCCCAGTAATGTGTATAGCATGTCGTGTAAATGTGTACTGCTGTAGTATCATAATGTAGTTGGTTTGGAGTTTGAATCCCGCACTTGCTAACTGTGTGTGTGTGTTCCAGTTGTGTCTAGGTGTGTGTGTGTGTGTGTGTGTGTGTGTGTGTGTGTGTGTGTGTGTGTGTGTGTGTGTGTGTGTGAGAGACACCGTTGGTCAATGTGGAGTGGGTTTTGATTTTTCTAGTGTATTACATATTACAATGACAACTGTATGTGCATAGCACATGTAAGGTAGCTGTGGGGCAAAGCCATATACATACATGTGACGTCAATTTTTTCATAGGTGGGTATAATGACTTCTCCGTGAATGTTAGCCTTGCCAGAGCGTGTTGGCGCTTTCCAGACCTTAGGTCACTTCTGTATGCTTGTGACAAACTTAGCCACTGCAGTGATACCTGGGCAACGTCTTCTGTTTCACATCCCTCATCACGGTTTCTCTTGAAGAGTGTGAGTGAGGGTTTATGCTTGAGGTATATTTGAATCCTGTTCCAAAGCAAGCAAAGTCTGGCAAAGATGACTAATCATTATAGGTGTGCAACAACCTCTGTTGATCTGTATGCAAACCCTTTATTGCTTATGTGCTCCACAGAGGGATTTCCAAAACCCTTTGGTAATGTGATTATCAAAGGAGAGATGACTAAACACATGGCTCTATGTATACATTAGTACCTGTTCCACATTTTGGGGACTACTACCTATGTGGTACTCTGGGGATTCTTTGTTTTCTAAAAGTGGATAACTATGCTTTCTTTGGCTTTTAGCTTTACAGCATGATTTTGACACCATGTATCTGTCTCTATGATACCCTTTTGGAGGATGTGTGTGTCATCTGGAGAATAAAGTATAGCCCACAGTATGCATTTTCATCAAACGTGGGCAGACATATCCCTACTGTGTTTGCCTGTACCTAAGAAAGCTATATGCCAAACAGGAGTGGTCCCAGGACTGAGTGCAAGTGAATACCACTTGTTACTGGCATAGAATTGTACATGGAGGCTGCAAATGTTACTGTTTGTCCTACATTTGTGCAGCAGTTGTCAATCCATCATCTAACAGTCAGTTATGGTCAGTCTGTTGAGGTTATGTATAATACCAGAATGTGGGATGGGTATGAATTGCTGGATGAGCTATAGCTTGGCTGTGTGGACCTCCCCTCCCTCACCTATAGCCTTGTTAACTGGCTTGAAGTTTACTAGGTGTAGGAGCCATAATCTGGCCTTTAGAGAACCTAAGTGGGTATGGTGCAGTGTTTGCAGGTTTATAATGTCTGTGTTAATGAGTTCCATAATGCTGTGCTCCATAGCCTTCCAGATAACATTTGTCTGGCTTATAAGGTGAGAGTTTCCAGGATTTGTTGTAGCTCTACCCTTAATCAATTTATGTTAACAGTTGCACTGGGTGTGATGAGGGTGGACAGGATTAGGAATAAGTGTATTAGAGGGTCAGCCCAGATTTGAAGGTTAGTAGACCAGGCCAGATAAGCAAGATTACATTGGTTTGTGCATGTGCTGAGGAGGGATGCAGAGTATATTGTGAAATAGATGTTAAGGATGAAGCCGCCAGGTAACAGGAAAAGAGGAATGCCTAAGATGAGGTTTATGGATGTGGTGAGAGAGGACATGCAGGTGGATGGTGTGACAGCGCAAGATGCAGAGGACAGGAAGAAATGGAAACAGATGATCTACCGTGGCAACCCCTAATGGGAGCATCAGAAAGGAGAAGAAGTTGTAGCTCAACCCTTGTGGACTGTGAACACCATTACTGTGCGTCATTCCACAAGTATGTAACCTGTGTAAAGGCTGCATCTGAACAGAATGTTTAGGTGAAAGGTTACTTCATATGTCAACTTGTGTATGACACAGCCAGGGACACTGTCCAGTACCATTGCCACTGTGGTTTGGACTTTGGTAAAGAGATATTTTAACTAGACTGTCTGTGAATCATCAGGTTTTACATTCTTCAGGTCTGGAAATGTGGCCCTTGTGTAACGACAGGGTGGTGAAATCCGCTTTCAAACTGTCTGACAGTATATTGGTAATGTCATTCAGATAAGTGTACTTTGTGACCATTTAAATCAACTTTGACCCCATCTGAGATTTCCCCTCTGGATTATAAACACTAAAGAAAGCTTTGGTGCGGTGGTGGTGCTGCGGTAGCGTTGTTGCCTCGCAGTAAGACGCTGTCCGGTTTGATTCTCAGCTAGAGAGTCTTCTGTGTGGAGACGTGCGTGAATGGGTGTACCTTCGTTGAAGGTTGTGCGTCAGGGCTGGTAACTCGGCACATAAAACTCAACTACCAATCATTAGCGGACCGGAGTTCCGCTGTGGCGACCTCTAACCGGGAAAAGCCGAAAAGACACAACAACTAAAGAAAGCTTTAGTGTTGTCTTTGGAATCCTTGTCAATTTGTATTTTGAAGCTTGCCTTGTATGATTAATGAGGGCTTGCATTTTCCCAATGATACTGACCAGAGAGGTTATCCCTTCTTGGTATGCAACTCTTTTTTGGTACAACTTCATGCCTTCTATTATATATTTAGTTTATGGCAGGTGTCCATGAGACTAATGCACTTTTACTGTATAAGTGAGTATTTCTTGTGTTTGTGATAGCACGGTCCATGCAACCCTGTAGGTGAGCAGTGTGCATTACTAAAGGATTATGCAGCTGGGACAGTGTTAACCTTAGTAATGCAAACCAATGACAGATAGCAACAACAGCATCACCCACAGCACGGTGTCAACCCGTATCATACACACACATGCATACTCATGTTCCAAAATGTGTGTAGTACAATGCATACTGGCCATCGATAGAAACTATGGAGTGTTAACACTGGCCAATACAGAGCATGTCACCCTGCCCATGTGTCCAATATGCATGTGCATGCAGACAGTGCACCTCCACCATGTTCACAAATGGACACCTGTAAACCTGTGTTGCACACACCCCACACTTACTGTCCACTGTATAACGCATGCTCACACAACTACACACATCAGCCAAGTGGCACATGGGCAAACAAAACACAATTGGAATAAACACTGGTGAAAACAATACAACATTGCTAATTACAGCTTTAATGCATCATGCCTGCTCAGCTACACCTTCAAGGATATCATTACACTTTACTGCTGACAACATGCTACATATCCAACCATTGCTATACTTTATTAAAGTCACCCTGTGCATCAGCACCATGTTAGCCTGTTCCTGCATCAGTGTTACAGATTATAGGAGGTGGCACAAGTTTCATCATATGCACAGGGTGTATTGGTTTGCCAGAGGCCTACACTGAGCCATACAATTGACATGTGTGTGTGAGTGTGTGTGTGAGGGCCATGAGTACTGTTATGGGCCAATGTTGATGTCATGTGTGCGGGTATGTGTTTGTCCTAGGTTTCTGGTTTATGTGTGTGTCTGCATGCACACAGTTCCACCATGTGGCTGCCATATATGGGGATTTGTGAGACAGCTACAGACTGTACCTGGCAGGCTTTACATATCACCATCTCTGGCCAAGGCTACTGAACCTGTGCCTGGCAGGGGTGCTACAGACAGTATCAGGTACTAATCCAGATTGGGTACTATCCTCAGAGGTTGACAAATGTCCACTGTATCCAGGTCCCTGCTGGGACTGCCCAGAGCCACGTGCACGTGGTCTGCTAGGATGGTCTATGGACAACCCCCCCAAACATTGCTGGGGTTGGTACTAGCACTACAGGAGTGACTGTGACTGGCTGGACGTCCACGGCAACCTCCAGCTGGTTGTGATGTTGGCATATGTCCACGCCGACGTTTCAACTGTCCCGACACATGGACATGACATTGTATATGTAACCTGCTAGGTCACGGATACTGTCATTTACAGAGGTGTAATGAGCCCCCTGTGCCCTTAGACCCTGTCTGGTGTACCGCTCCATTCGTGTCTGTGCCTCCATGACAACCTGGAACATGCGTGTGGCAGAAAGAGGTGTGGCACGTCTGCCATGGGCATGATGACCAGCAGTGCTCTGACGAGAACCCCTGAGCATCTGCCTTTGTGGTACCGTTCCAGACATCTGGCTATGGCTGCTGTGTCCTGATACATGTGCCATAGATACCACACTGTCCTGGCCAGTGACAGCCATACACTGTCCCTCAGCTAAGGTCAATGGTGATGATGGATGTACAGGCAGTATGACTGTGTGCATGGATGGGGTTGAGACTTGTGTACTGTCAATTGGTGGGCCAGCAACAGACCCTGACAAACCTGCCTGTGCCTCAACACTCCTATCCTCATGATCACTGTGTCAGTGATATCAGGTTCCCTGCTGTACTGAACCAGCCCCACCTCGCCACCTGTGAGAGGAAAACAGGAAACACACTTTAAGACCTGAACATGACTTCAGAACATATGCACATACACAAAACTACACTTCTCCCGAAAGCAGACACACACAACACCAGCAATCACAGAACATACACAATAGCAGGTGATGGTAGAGTACAATATCACAAGCAAAACAGTCATATCACACCTGTCGGCTTGCAGGGCATGTGTTGCTCAACAGCATGCAGTGCAAGTGTAGTCAATCCTTGTTACTAACAGTATACATGGCTTTGATGCATGTTTTGTTATTCGGTGATGGCCCTCCCCCTGGAACACAATTCATACATGGACACAACATTGCTGTGCAGGTATTCATAACCCTGTGATGTACTGTGCCCCATAACTCACAGATGTACATACCATTGCTGGATGTGTGTATCTGTGTGTCAGATAGGTATCCAATGCTGATTACAGCCTCTATGTCTTTACCAAATAATTGTGGACACATTTTTAGCACATGCATGATGAGTATTCACACAACATCATCAGTGGTGCATGGATAACTGATAGAATACCATTCGGCCACATACCCAATGTATGATACTTACGGTGAGTGTAGATCATATTGTGGACATGCCAGTCTCATCCATGACATGGCATACTAAAACATGATTGCATATTTAAACACTACACATACTGGATATGTGCCGTATGACCTAGCCACTCAATAGCATCACAAGACATATATGTGTCAGTTGTGCAAATGGTGATTGGTATGCATACTGTTTAGAGGTGCATATGTGTGCACACACGCATCATTATGGTGTGTAGCAATGACAGCTATGTGTAGTACTGTAGTTACAATAACTGGATGGGGTATAGTACCATAGGCCATCATCATGAGGCATCAGGTGGTCACTCAAGGCTACAAATGTTTCACAAACCAGCACAAATCATGCTGTGCTGGAACTGTACTACCTTGGCTAAATTCACCATTTCACAACCAGTTGTTACGTGATTTTGTAAGGAGGCCAATAAGGAGCATTCCCTGCCATGACTGTGTAGTGTGTTGTAGAGTATTTAAATACCCCAGGATAGTCCTCTACCCCTCAGGTATATTCTATGTAATGTGTGGATGAGATTTTGGATACTGGAGTGTGTCATTACAGAGGGTTTGGGAATCCTTTTTTATGTGGAGCATGTTAAAATGCTCTATGTATGACATAGATGTGTATGTTATGTGCATGTTGAGTATCAACTGTGCCTATCCAGTGGTCACTACAGTCTAGCCACATTTGTTTGAGATGGTCTGGGTATTGCATGTGTTTGGGCTGCTAATCACATTAGTGAGATGTCCGTGCTGTTACAACAAACATGCACAGCATGCATTATGGGTAGGTGTGTTACATGTGTACATGGCCTACACCTTAACTATGACATGCACTTTTTATTTCCAGTAATAAATGTAGAACATACTCACCAGCATCACCAGCCTTGACATCACCCCAGAGGTACCTACATAGAGATGAGACAGTTTGTCAGTGGCCACAACTGTGGCATTGCTACTGTGTGTTTGCAATCTTACAGTACGACAACAGTTTACATTCACAGGGCTACAGCTAATATTCCAAATGATCAGTATTGCACAACAACAGGCTCCAAATCTTTGAACAACACACTCCACATCTCACATATGCATGATCTGCCAATACAGATAGCAGTAGCCTACAGATATGCCATGTTACCTGCATGCTCCATGTGTGCTTGCTGGGTGGCTCCAACCTCCATCATGGTGTATGTCTGCTGCTGTTGTTGTTGGGCAGGTGCCACCAGGCTCATGAGCAGCTCCTCCACTCTGGTGAGGGGGGGGGGTGATGAGGTGGATGCTAATGCCACCCCCTGTTGCAAGCTGTTCCGTATGCACAGCAGCGACACACTGATGGACATGTTGGAGAAGATCACTGCAGTGGTGGCATACCTGCTCATATATGCGGTTATGCAGGCTTACCTTATTGACCCTGTGGGCAAGATCTTGCCACATTGCAGTATGCTCCTGCTGGTCCTGGCTGGTTCATGAAAAGAGTAAATGGTAGTGCTGAATCATAATGCTAGTGATGATATCATCTTCAGCCCTACTGTAGGTTGGGTTCCTGTGGTGGGTCATGATCCCTGGAAGACATAAATACAAAAATATGCCTGAGCAAGTCATATGGCACATCTAACATTATACAGTACAGATACTGAACTGCTATATATATATATATATATATATATAGATATATATATATATATATATATATATATATATATATATATATATATTTACTTGCATACATAATACAATATGTTGTACCTGAGCACAGATTACAGTAATTACTCACACACATACATCTACATGTTGAAGTACATTTTCTGCAGTGTTGTATGATTGTACTGGATGTTATGTTTGTGAATACATAAATGATATGTATATTTGAGATGGCTTAGTGGCAAATCACTTATGCTGTAATGTGAATGGTTGTGGGTGTTTTCCTAGTAAATGCTTTTAATTTTGTTACTAGCCAAAACAAAGGTCAGGGGCTACAGACGGAATAAGGCACATTTCAGCAGTTGCAAGTGGGTTTTCAGAAGGGTAAGCACAGCTTATGGAAGTTTAGCAACCTATAAGCTAACCAAGAGTGAAAAACTAACTGCCACTTATCACTGCTCACCCCACAACTGCTTGAAAGTGCCTTGCTCACTCTCTATCCAATGAACCATGTTCTGCACAGCAACAAAATAAAATCACTATATAATGCTATAAAAGAGTACCTGGTACACTGTATGCAGCACAATGCACCACCTAGCCACATCAGATATACATCAAGCTGATGTGTAAAGAAATGTATCATCCATCACAATCAGTGTAAGGTCCAGTAAATGTATTAATATTATACCATGCAACTTGTTAATGCCAAACCCGTGGCCAAAATATTTGCACAATTGGGAATATAGGTCACATACTGCTGTAGTAAACTATGAATGTTGCTAGATACACAGTTATATGTATTACCACACATATGTCAAAGGACATGTTACAGACATAACCCACACACACGTCAGACATAATTACAGGACACAAAGGTATGACAACCCAGATACACTTTCAGTGTGTACTATACAGTACTGTGTGTCAGTACTTACAAAACCTTAATCTTGAGAAATGTAATCTGTGATGAATACAGGGACCACAGAAAACAGTAGATGCAAGCAATGTGGACATACACCATACTTTGCTGTACAGGCCCAGAGCTTCAATTAGTACTACAGTACACACAGGATTTGCTTTCAAGATCGGTACCAATCAACGATCATAGATGCAGTGCTTTAGCCTCCAATGACACACCCTAGTTAAAACCAAGGGACTTAATCACACTGTATGCAATAGCACTTGTTTTGCCTAGCAACAGAATACACAGCTTTTGCTAGGATCAAAGCAAGGACCCAGAATACCATAAAGTAAACAGTTTCCCAGTAAGCTATCCCACAGATACATATCTTTGACGTATTCACAAACATATTGACCATCACAGTCAGTCAACAGTACAGAAAATCTATTGCAACAAGTAGATGTAGGTATGTATGAGTATATATATATATATATATATATATATATATATATATATATATGTATATATCATGCATTTACACATCCATTTGTCTACATAAACATATATGTATATATATATATATATATATATATATATAGGCACATATACAATTCACCTTTCATAGTGAGAATATCAGATCTGAAGTAGGAGAATTCATTTGTCAGCAACCTGTGGGGTATGGATCCGATATCGGATCCGAACCGGCATGGTTTATCCAGCTATGGATCCGAGCTCCTAGCTCCTCCCCTCACCCATAATGCCCTGCTCTCCCTACATGACCTCAGATCTAGTTTGCCACGCATGGTAAAGGCTGGATCGTCAGAGCTCCAAAAGCTAAGTTATAGTATTCTTTATTAAAGGGTTTTTAAATTTTTTAAAACTTTAAATTTGAGTGAAAGTTATAGGTTTCCCTTCTGTTTATATCTTTTTTGGGTTAATTTAATATAGTTTTTACCCTCCCCTCGCTGGTTCGTAGTTGGTGTGTGTGTGTGTGTTTTTCTTTGGGGCCTTTGTGTGAGTGTTTTAGTTTGTTACTATTTTTAAAAAAAAAAAAAAAAAAAAAAACAAATATTGATGTCTGAGGCCCCAAAGGCTGTTTTTTCAAAGTGCTCCGAGTGTGGCCATAAGCTTTCCCCTGCTGATGGCCACACTTGGTGCGTTCGATGCCTTGGGGTTGAACACCTCACTTCAGGGTGTTCAATCTGTGCAGGGTTCAACCCCAGGGCATTGAAGGAGCGGAGGTCGAAGCTGGTCTTGGCGGGACTCTTGCCCCGGACTCGACTTCGGCCCCCGCCCCCTTGGTGGTCACTGCTTCGGCAGTCCCTGCCTTGCCTGCTCCCCCTCCTCCACCCGGGATTCAAACTCCCGCCAAAGGGTCGGAGGAGAGGGAAGCCAGGAAAAAGGACCGGAGAGAGAAGCACCACAAGCGGCGGGCCGAGACCTCATTTTCGCACCCGCCGGCTAAGCGGGCTTCTCCTCTGGCCTCTGGCTCTCCCCCTCCTCGGCTCCGGTCCCCGTGTTTTTCACCGGAGCCTGAGGATGAGGAGACCCGACCTCCTTCGAGGCTATCGAGGCGGCACTCAAGGCCTACCTCGGTAGCCTCGTCGAGGTCTACTTACAGCCTCTCCGATGCTGATCTGGACCGGATGATGCGAAAGTTCATCCAGGCCCAGATGCAGATGGGAGTGCTCCTGCCTCCCCCCCCACTGGGGGGGGAGCTCGACCCCCTTTTTTAAGCCCATTGCTCCTTCTCCGACCCGCTACCCGGGTTTGGAGTGCTCGGAGCTGGGCAGCCTCTGAGCCGCGGGTGAGTCGGCGCCGACAGTACTGGGTACTTCGGATCCGACCCTGCCCTCGAGTCTGCTGGATCCGACCTCTCGGAGCCTTGGTGCGAGCTTCGGATCCGAGGGACTCAGTGTGCCTTCGGCGCCGTCCTTGTCAGACCACACTGGTCCCTCGGATCCGAGGGGCTCGGCGCTGGCTCCGATCCGCTCATCGGATCCGAGGCGGAGCCGACTTTCAGATCCTATTGTCGAGACTGGCTCCCCCTCGGACTTTGATGTAGTGGAGAGGGCTCTGTTGAGGGCATCCGGACCCCTGGCCCTTGCTTCGGCTCCGTCCCGCACTCAATCTGCTCTGGGCCAGGCTTCCATCACCCGGCCACTGGGACAGCCCGCTTCACTGCCCCAAGCAGTTCCTGTGGTTCTGGACATTGCTGGTGAGAGCTCCTCGGACAGCCACCCCGAGGAAGCACCCCGCAAGCATTCGTGTAAAAGGAGGCACATAGACTCCCCCGCGTCTTTGACCGAAGACACTGACTTGGAGGAAGGGGAAGGCTCCACACGATCACCCCCTGAGGATGTCTCCTTCGGAGACATCATGGAAATGTTACGGATCAGAGGTGGGTGGTCTGCCCCAAAGTCTTCCTCGGACGAGTCAGTGTTCTTGGAGGCATTTGAAGCGAGCCCGTCTACCTCTTGGGTGTCCCCTCCTGCCGACCCCTTGGTGAACCTTTTTACCACTAGGGCGTGGAAGGACCCAGACACCGTGGAGCCAATCCCTAAGAGGCCCGACAGGATCCTTAGCCCCCCTGCTGACCGTGCCCACTGGAGCTAGGGACCCCCGGTAGATGCCATGTTGTCGGCAGCAGCCACTAAGAGGGAACTCGCCCAGGAGAGTCCCTCAGTCCATCCCCCGAGCAAGGAGTCTCGGATGATGGACCGTTTGGGGAAGTGAATCTTTAGTTCAGCGACCTTCTCAAGGCGCTCAACTATTTGGCACACGTCATTAGGATGCAGCGCGATCTTATCAAGGAATACACTGCATCCCCCCCAGAGTCCATACCGGAGTAGGACAAACTTATGCACTCCACCCGTATGGCCACTCTTCGTTCTGTGACTAACACCTCTATGCGGTTACTTTCCCGCGCTACCGAGGGAGCCGCTAGAGCTGCGGGAGTGAGCCTAGTCACAAGACGGCAGGCCTGGCTCCGCAACTGCGATTTTACGGAGCCCTTCAAGGCATCATTCGCGAACGCCCCCTTTGACGGTTCTGCCCTTTTTGGCAAGACGGTTCGCGATACCTTGGTTCAGAGCGAGAAGGACCGGAAGACGCTGTCTGCCGTCGGAGTCCGCTTCTCTGTGCCCCAGAGGTCCTACTCTAGGAACCAAAAGGGCCAGAAGAAGATGTGGTCCCGGAAGTCACAGCATTCCCAACCCGCTCCGGACAACCAGTCCTTCCGCGGCAGAGGAGGACAGGGTGGACGCCGCCCTAGGGGCAGAGGGGCTCCCAGGAACTTTGGGTCCAGAGAACCCTTCTCTGAACGGCCCACGCAGCAACCCTGAGGGGTTGCCCGACTGCTCCACTCTGGAGGCAGTCGGGGGACATTTCTCGGAGCACCTAGCGGCATGGGAGTCCATTACATCGGACCGCTGGGTACTCCGGATTATATCCAGAGGTTACAAGATCCCCATTCTTCATGTCCCAAAGTTAAAAATCCTCCCCGATGTTCCACCCGATCAGAGGGAGGCCGCTTCAGCAGAAATTGGCCATCTGCTGAGAAAAAGAGCCATCCAGCACATCCCCCCAGACCAGATCGGATCAGGGTTCTACTCCAGGTTCTTTTTAGTGCCAAAAAAGACAGGGGACCTAAGACCCATTCTAGACCTGTCCCTGTTGAACCTGTCAGTTCCCAAAGAGAAGTTCCGGATGGTCACTTTGCAGTCCATCCTCCCCCTTCTAGGGGAGAATCACTGGATGTGCTCTATAGACCTCAAGGATGTGTACTACCACAGTCGGATGGACAGACGATCCAGGAGGTTTCTTCGCTTCCGGCTGGGAGCCAGTCACTACCAGTTCAGGGTCCTTCCCTTTGGTCTCACCACAGCCCCCAGGGTGTTCACCAAAGTGTTAGCAGTGGTTGCGGCCCACCTGAGGCTTCAGGGGGTGCAGGTCTTTCCGTACCTAGACGACTGGCTTCTCACCGCCCCAACAAGGCATCTACTCTCTTTGGCAAGAGACTCCTTCCTTCGTCTAGCTCCCAAGCTAGGCATCACGGTAAACAGAGAAGTACAACCTGGTCCCTACTCAAACAATAGAATTTATAGGAGCCAGGTTAGACACGAGAAATTTAAGAGCCTTTCTCACAACCGACAGGGTTCGGAATCTGCGACTCCAGGTGCGGGCCATCCTTCACTCCAGCTCAACACCTGCAGAATTGGTCCTGAGGGCGCTAGGGTCTATGGCGGCAGCGATTACTCTTCTTCCGCACGCCCGCTTCAACATGCGGGTGCTTCAGTGGACACTTCAGGTGCAATGGTCATTTCTCTCCCTCCCCCTGTATCATCCCATTGCGATCAGCAAGGCTTGCAAGCGGTCTCTCTTGTGGTGGCTCCATTCTCCGGACCTCCACAGGGGCCGCCCCTTTTGTGCATCTCCCCCTCTCGCCACGGTGACCACGGACACTTCCCGCCTCGGGTGGGGGGGGGCATTTTGCGGGCCGGATGGTCCAAGGCACGTGGAGCGATTGAGACCTCCCTGCATATCAATGTTCTGGAAATGAGGGCTGTGCTCTTGGCGTTGCAAGCACTTCACGCCCTCCTTCCCCTGGGAACAATTGCGATTCAATCAGACATGTCGGTGGTCTGGTACATCAACAAACAGGGGGGAACCAGGTCTTACCTTTTATGCCGAGAAGCCATGAGAGTGTGGGAATGGGCGATCTCCACCAACCGCTTTCTCATCTCAACGCATATTCTGGGTCAGACCAACATCCTAGCGGACAAGCTCAGTCGCACCATTCTCTCCCCGTACGAGTGGTCTCTCAATTCTCAAGTAGCGAAACGTATCTTCGCACAGTGGGGGACTCCCCGTTGCGATCTCTTTGCCTCTTCTTTAAACGCTAAGTGCGACAGTTTTTTCGCTCTAATCCCCCCTCCAGGGGATTCTCCGAGAGACGCTCTGGTGCATGCTTGGCCTCCCGGTCTTCTTTACGCATACCCCCTCTACCTCTGATGCTACAAGTACTTCAGAAAGCCTCTCGGTTGGGGTGCAGAATGATCCTCATTGCCCCGTTCTGGCCTCGACAGATCTGGTTCCCTTACCTAAGGTCTCATTCAGTGAATCCACCTTGGATTCTAGATCCCATTCCGGATCTGATATCACACCCGTCGAACCTGCCAACTCCGAACCTGGACAACCTGAAGTTGACTGCTTGGCTGCTCCAGTTCCACTCCTAATCAGGACTCCCGGTATCTCGTCCCCAGTTAAGGCCATTCTGGTTGCGGCCCACAAGCCCTCTACCAGAAAAATTTACCGCAGTAAATGGAAGCGTTTCTCCATTTGGGCAGAGCGGCAAGTCCTAGATCCTTTCACGGTTCCCCTTTCTTTGGTTCTAGATTTCCTTACTACTCTCTTTAATGATGGCGCCAGTAGTTCCATGGTCAAAGTTCAGCTGGCGGCCATATCTCATTACCATGTTGGACACGATTCAGGGCCTCTTATGTCGGCTAAGTTATGCAAAACCTTCCTAAAAGGCACCTTTTTGCTCAGACCCCCTGTCAAAGAAATGGTTCCCCCGTGGGATCTTTCCTTGGTACTTCAGGCCTTGACCGCTTCCCCCTTCAAACCTGCGGCCACAGTCGATCTTAAATACCTGTCCTTTAAGACTGCTTTTTTGGTAGCCATTACTTTGGCTAAGAGAGTTTCAGAGCTTCAGGCCCTGTCCATGAAACCGCCTTATTTGATTTTTCATCCGGACCGGGCGTACCTAAGGATCAATCCCTCCTTTCTTCCTAAAGTAGCTTCGGAAGCTAACATTAATCAGTCCATCAACCTCCCTGTTTTCTTCCCTAAGTATCAAAACAAAGGCGAATGCAAGCTGCATTCCTTGGATGTTCACAGGCAGCTTCGTTTTTACCTTCATAGGACAGCTGGTCATAGGCAGTCAGACCAGTTGTTCATTTCTTTTGCCAAATTCAGTCTGGGTAAACCAATTTCCAAAGTTTCTTTGTCACGCTGGATTTCTCAGTGTATTCTGTTGGCGTACCAAGCCTCTGGGAGGCCCGCACCGGAGGGAGTCCATGCTCATTCGACCCGGTCTGTCTCTACTTCAGCGGCCTTTCAGTCTAGGATTCCACTGGATGACATTTGTTCAGCAGCCACTTGGGCTTCATCTCATACCTTTATTACTCATTACAAGCTGGGCGTCACTTCTAGAGGTAGAGCATCCTTTGGCTCCGCGGTGCTCCGGAATATCCTTCCGTGATGGCCACCCAAGATTCAGGTAGCTGGGGACGCTGTCCCACAGGTTGCTGACAAATGAATTCTCCTACTTCAGATTTAGAAGTTATGTACTTACCATAACGTTCCATCTGAGTAGGTGGATTCATTTGTCTGCAACCATCCTGCCCTCCTATCCCCCTGGCCTTGTCAGTTTCCTGCATAGGGTGTGTTACCCTTTGGTTAGGGTAGTTGGTGCAGGTCATGTAGGGAGAGCAGGGCATTATGGGTGAGGGGAGGAGCTAGGAGCTCGGATCCATAGCTGGATAAACCATGCAGGTTCGGATCCGATATCGGATCCATACCCACAGTTTGCAGACAAATGAATCCACCTACTCAGATGGAACGTTATGGTAAGTACATAACTTCTAATTATACAAAGGATGCAAGGTGTACAGTGATGTAATAACATCGCATAGTCTTGGGATAAATGCATTGAAGGTGTTCACAGCCCAGGTAGCTTTAGCAAGGCCTTACTGGCTTCAATATTGCAAACTGAATGAACCACCCACAGTGTTTAACCACCACATGTCATATACCAGCACTGTATGGTGTCTTGTTTGTCACACACTAAAACCTACATATAAATATGGGCATACTAACCTTCACCAACATATATATCCCCCTTCGCAAACAGTTGCAATATGTCCCCTGCTCTATGCACATATACAGATGTGAATATGTATGACACATATATATTTCTTTGTATGTGTGTGGCATACACACACATGGTCCACACTGTTGTAAGTCCCTGGACCTCACAGCTGAACTGTTGGGCCTTGCTGCAACACAAACAGGTGTCACATATGAACACAGACTAACATTAGGGGGGGGGGTATATATGGCAAAAGATGCTAGATAAGCATACTAGATTGCTACAGCACTTGCCAATGCTAAGCTACACTTTAATATGACTATCATGCATGTGTTGTTCTGTCACACCCATGTTTATATAATGTCAGCGCTAATCCCCCCAACAGCCTTTGGCCACACTACTGTACAGAACACAGATAACATGGATAAGATCTTTGACACTTAATGCTGAGCTACACATTTCACAGGCATGTCCCACTGCCCACAGGTACGCACAATATTGTCCATAGCAGTAGTTAAGCAGAACATCTGTGCAGAAAGAAGTACTGCTGCCACATATGAATGTTTCACATTATGTAGACTATTCTTCAATAACATCTACTACATGCCAGTAAATACATATGTGTCACATACCTTTCCTTTGTATAATTTGGTAATATTTCTTTTTCCTTTTCTCTCTCTCTCTGTCTCTCTCTCTGTCTCTCTCTGTCAGTCTCTGCAATAGAGTGATTGAGTTTGCTGGCATAGATTGCAGCCTGCTTTTATAGGAATTGCACATGAGCACGTGATGGCCTCTACACCAATTAGTGCCCACCATTTGCTAATTGCATGCAGCCTGCTGTGTAGTAATTGAAGTAATCACGGTCATATTTACCCAGTACTGTAAATTGCTGACTCATGTAGGTGTGGCCCTTTCAGCTTTCCAAGATGGAGATCATCCTTGTTTGGTATGGACATCATTGTTTAAGACAGAAGGTTGGGATAGTTCTTATATATCAGAAGCCAGGTGTGTAGACAGAGATTTACATTTTGTACTCAGGCCTAATGTTGCTGCTTCCAGTACCCACTTGTCAGTGTAAAAATGTACTCGCCCCTCAAAATGCTACCCCAAGATACATGGAAAGATGTATTTTCTTTTTAACTGTTACAATTAACTGCCAGACAAAGCTAGTTATAGAGATGTATTCCTTTGGCACTAGAATTGTTTGTGAACTGCTATACTGTGAGTATTCATTTACACAGTTCCAAACATTTTGTGCTTTTTTAGTGTTGACATTAGCACGAGCTGCTCAGAAAAGCTGGACTCATTTCAGTACAGTGAGTATGCTTACCTACATCCTTGGTAGACCCTGCACACACAGGTAAATTTTACATTTGGATGGGTTGTAGAAGTACAGAGTGGGTAAGTAGTATTGTGTGCATTTTATCTTGCTGGACTTGCAGGGTTGCTGTGTACATGTTACTTTATCAAGGAATGTAGTCTGTCTGTGTAACTCCCAACTGTGGACCTATCCACATGATAGCCAGAGAGTAGCTTGTTATTTTTTGTCTGTGCACCACACAGGTCTTTTCACCAATAGAGCAATGGCATTCTTACAGGTGGTTGCTACCAGTACATGGCTACATCCATTTATATTTCAGTGTTTTATTCCTACATAAGAGTATGTTTCCAAAACTCCTTCCAAAGCTATTTGCATAGTGTGTAATAGCAGAAAGGCTAATATGCCTCTGTGTTTCTGCCTCTGCCAGACCTCTCAACCAGTCAGGAACAAATTTGAACAGAATCAGGGAAAATTCAAGAAAAAACAGGGACAATCAGGGACACTTTTAAAATATTAGTGCTGTTAAGTTGAAACATTGAGAGAATCAGAGCATATGGATTAATACACCTTTTCTGAAGTAAAAGAAGTGTATAACTCTTAATTATTGTCATTACTCATTAAGTGTAATTCACCTCTTTTCTGCACAAAGTCAGTAGTTTTAGGAGGGATTCAGAGGGACAGAGCAAAAATTTTGAGTCAAAGTCAGGGACGTCCCTGACAATTAGGGACATTTGAGAGGTATGGCCTCTGCCCTAAACAGATATGCCAGTGTTTGTCCTGCTGTGATACTGTGTGGGGTTGTAAGGTGATGGTGTAACATTATCCTGCTAGAATGGCTGCTTCTCTTATCACAGTCATGTAATGTAATCCCACAGCAACTGTTGATCAACATCCACAGAACAAGTTGTGTGGTATGGTATTCCTAATTTTCCTTTACATTCACTCATTCTGATGCATGATGTAATTATTTAAGCACCAACTTAATGTATATCTACCGTGGCTTAGTGGTACTTCATGTTGTGTAGTGCGTGCAAGATCCGGGGTTCGAGACTTACAGAGGTGTTTTATTTTGTTCCTGAGCAGAACAAGGGCCCTCACATACAGAGTGACTAAGGCACTTTTAAGCAGTTGTAAGCGGGTTTGCACAATGCCTCGCATTGCTTAGCCAAGCGCAAACCTGCTTACTACTGCTTAATAGTGCTTATTCCCGCTCACCTCCACGCTAATGTCTTTGAAAGAAAAGAAAAATGAGGAGATAGGAAAGTGGTGAAAAAGGGGCACAAAGAAGGAAAGACAGTATGGAAAATAGGTCGGGATGTGCAGGACAGGTGTAGGGAAGGTCCATAGCTGCCCATTTCTTCAACAGCAACAGCTGTGCATCTGCAATAAATTTGGAGGTAGATATGAACCCTTCAACCCCTGAGAGAGGGGGGAGGACAAAGTATGTTGTAATGCCAATTAAATAACATTTCATGTGTCCAGTGGATATGTGTGCAAAATGGGCAGCTATGTATGGGGCGTAATTTTTTTTTTTTGGGAACAGATTGCCCCCTTTTTTTTTTCAGGTGAGAGTGGAATGTGGGGTAGGGGAAGTAGGTATATTTGGGGAGGTAGGTTGGGGAGGTAAACAGACAAGACACATACAGGGGCGGTATATGACACGTGGTGGGTGAACACCTTTGACGGGGAGGGATGTTTGGAAATCACAAGCCCATGAGCCCCCAGATGGAAACAGTGGGACTGAGGTCCCCACCCATGGGCAGTCACCACTGCACCTTCACGGCCCAGAAGGTGGCTGTGCTGGGGGCTGTGTAGGAGGGGCAGGCTGACTTATGAGTTGCGCCACTCGGGCCTCAAGCTGGCGTAGAGGTTCTGCAACAGAATATTCAATCTCTCTATGCACCACAGCCCAAACCCTACGAAGGATGATAGGTGCCTCTCTGCCCACGCTTGCATGGGGGGGGGGGCGAGCCCCATCCCCTGCAGCGCTTCCTCCCGAAGGTGGCACAGGGCCAACGAAGGAGGAGGTCCCAGGCTGGGCACCAGATCTGCTGGTGCCAGGTGCCATGGCCAGCTGAGGTGGGACAGGTGGGTCCGCTTGGACCGGCCTTCACATACAAACTATGTTTTGGAGAGTTTAATAAAGATATGGGTTAGTAACAGTCAACAGCATTCCAAATTAGTTATAACAGCATGCAGAAGTATTACCATTTACCCAACACACCAGATTTTCAACAGTTGAAAAGCAAGCATAACACATGCATATATAGAACAATAGTGGACATTATAACAGCATGCAGGTTTAACTGATGGCAACAGGCCACCAATATTGTGGTATTTTAACAGGGCACATGCATAGAAATAAATGCAAATATTTGTAAACCAATAGGACATATGTCCCAACGAATGTTTTGAGATTAGACATACCGATTGAGGTGTGGAATTGCATTTTTTATGCACATACAGTAGGGTGGAAAAAGATAGCTCAATTAACAACTTATATATCCTTCTAGTTTTCACTACATTCCTATTAACTGCAGTTATATGTCCCTTACATGTATTATTACACTACCCAATGTTATATTGTGCAGTTGGATTTTGCTAGATCATTATATAAATGAGCTGTATCTTACATACAAACTGTCCAGGATGCAGATGTTACTGTAACATATTTTGAGAATTGCTCACATGCACTACTGCTAAGATTGTACAATGACAGCTCTACTTTCATATAATTATGTACATATGTTCAGGTGAATGTATCAGTTGTATGTTGACAGCTCCGTACATTTCAGGCAGCACACTGACATTTCTGGGGAACACAATACCAAGCTACTCATGTGCCAGATTAACATGTACATGCTGGGCATGAACCAACAGTTGAGGGCTGTAAAATATTCATACAAGCTACTGGCACACCCTTCATCCACGTTATATGGGCCTACCCAAGTGTGGGTTGACACTGCTTAATACAACACTACTATTTGTAGAATGCAACAGTACAACAACATATCGAAGAAAATGACACGGACGCACTCCATGAATCATACATTCATTAAAGGATTATTACACCTTTATTTCTTGGGTTAAACGACTTTTTGAAGGCTCTCTCATTTATTTTATATAACAGTACATGCAGAATAATTACTAACCTCCCTCATGTAGCCTTTGCGGCCTATCTTCATGGGCTTTCAGGTTCATAGCCCGGTCACCTGCAGCTGTGAAGTAAATGCAGTGATATTGAGACATACCTATCCATAGTATAGACAAGCATGGCAATTCTTAGCTACTTAATACAATGGCTACTTACTCAGTACTGGGGCATTAGGCATCGTACGGGATTCCTGGATTCACTGGTCCAGTTCATCCCCCCTACGCCGCTTCAGGTCAGAATAATGGTGCCTGACTTGCTCATCAGTCCGAGGAACACCATTGGCACTGGTGAGATCACGGGCAAGACTGTTCCAGGCCTCTGTTTTATATCGGGTACCCTGGTACTGGCCCTGCAGGAGTCTTTCCTCATGTTTGTGGACGAGGAGCCAAACCATAATTTTGGACTCCTGGATGCCCCAGCGTTGCGCTCTAAACTGAGTGCCTTCACCTACACCAGCCATGCTGACTGCAGAAGGAAACTACAACCAGTTATAGCAATTATTCCCGCCTGTGGAGATTAAATATGCCTCATTTCCCGCACTTATTTGTGATTGGCCAGTTTTGGTAAAGCTCAGCTGTGGGCACGCCTGCTTAGCTGATGTTGGCAATGTTTAAAATCCCTTTGATAGGTATGTCTGTGTTGAAAGTGCATGTTTGTGAAATTCTATCATGGCTTAGTGGTTAAGTGCTGTGACTATAGTGCACAGTATCCTGAGTTTGAGCCCTGTCACTGCTTTTTATTTTCAAGCTGGGCAGACCTGACTGGTTAAGGAACAGGAAAGCAGGTGTGAGTATGTTTACCCGACGTTGCTCTGGTTAGCACGGAGTTGCACGAAGGTAATCAGCAGTAATGTGCAGTGAACCTGTGTTACTCCTCCTTAGCATAGCGCAGCTATGCGCAAATGTATTTAAATATGCTCAATACTAGTAACGTGGTTAGCAGTGCTTTATATTGCTTAAAATAAGGTACTCATGCCTCAGAATGCTTAAACATTTCACCTTCATATATATAATTCATGCACTACTAAATTTAACATTTCAATGCTTTTTACAAAACTTATACATAAAAAATGTCAGAAAATGTTTTTGTATACAGTTTTCACACAGAAAATGGAACATACAGTAGTGGGACTCGAACCGGGAATGCCTCTTCTTTGTGCGACAGCTCTAACCACTACGCTATCACTCTGTTGGTTAATTTGCATATATTTTTCTTATTATCCTCTTCTGGTGTCTAAGCTGCTGTAACTGTAGCTAAGCAATGGGCAAACCCGCACAACTACGGGCAGCTATATCAGAAGAAAAAAAAAATAATTTTTATTTTTTATTCTGTTAGTAGTTGAACATATGGGGGAGTGTAGCGTTGCAGTGAACACATGTGAGCGGACTCGCTCATTTAAATGTGAAGTTGCGGCATTTCTTCATTGTAGGGGCGTGTATATTTGGACTGCTTGGCAGTCCGAAATGCCCCCTAAACACGTCCATGATCCGTGTAAGCTTTGGAGTTGAGGCATCGCACCCTCATTAATATAGTATATAAGAGGAAACAGATCAACAAAAAATACTCAAAAAGTTGTTTTAAAAGCAATGCTTAGTATCAGAACAGGTCAGGAGCTGTCATGCGCTATCGCAGATAATAAACTAAAAATATAAGCAGTTTCAATATCGTTTGCAAGAACCGCTCATGTGGGGGGGGGGGGTCATAGAGAGAGAGAGAGAGCATTAAAGGGAAAGTAAGCACAGATTTCCACTCCACACTATTCTTAGTTCCAAGGAAAGAGGGATTCTGAAGGCCAATTCTAAACCGTTAATTCCTAATAATAACAAAATTCAAAATTTTAACCCTGCAATGCCTTCTTCTGTTGCTCTTTTCATGGGTATACATTGTTACTCTAGATCCAAAGAATGGTTACTTGCATAACCAGGGGATAGAGAAGGGGTCACAGATTTCAAGCAAGGGTTTCCACTGCCAGTCCAGTTCCTTGCCATTTGGTTTGTCTGCTGTAGCCAGGGTGTTTATAAAGGGTCTTGTCCCAGTAATTGCGTTTTGCAGAACCAAGAGCGTTCACATCTCTCCCTGTTTAGACAACTGGTTCATACAGGAGCCCTGGAGGATGCCCATAAAGCCCTACAATTTACTCTAGTTTACTTTCAGAACCTAGGTCTTTCTAATCCTCTTAATATTCCTCCTGATATACCCTCAAAGGTCTTTTCCTGGTAAGCAGTATTCTGTACAGAGCATTAGAGGGCCTTCGTCCCCTAAGACAATGTACTATTTCTGGCAAACTAGTTCAAATCAGTAACTCAGCTGAACCAGATTTCTGCAAGGGAGTTCCTAAGAGTGCTGGGGTACATGGCATTTTCCATCCTGATGCTACCCTAGCAAGACTACGTTTGACAGCGCTATAGTGCTATCAAAAACTGTCATGGTGGACTCAGAGGATGCCCTTAAAAATAGGTCTGTACACCCAGATACTCACCAACAATTCTTCAGACATGGCCGGGTAGGCGAACTCATGGGAAATGAGGATCCATGGATCATGGACTACAACCTAAGGAAAAGACACATCAGTTTCAGTAGAGCAGTAGCAGTCATAGAAATAAAGGCTTTCCATTCTGTTTGGCAGCCAGGGACCTTACATATGACAACAGACCTAACAATGTTGTATTCATCAACCAGTAGTGTAGATCCATGTCTGCCAGTTTTTGCAAATTGCCTGTATAAAATCTGGTCCAGGAGTCAGGGATGAGTTTGGCAATCAGACATCCTATCTCAAGAAAGCTTACTGGCAAACCAGTTAAGCAAGACAGAGTCAAACCTGCATAGATGGATGCTGAACATAGACATTTTACTGGATTTAATTCAGAGGTGAGGTGTACAAAAAAATAGACCTTTTTGCTTCGCCACTAAACAGACAACTAAAGAAGTTATGCATCAGGGCAACAGCATTGGAAACCTGTGCAACAGATGCCTTCTCCATGAGCTGGGCAGGTTTGTTTTTTTTTTTTTTACACTAGTATCTCTTATCTCCAAGGTGACACAAAAGATTAAGGATGACAGGCCAAAAATGCTGTCAGTAGGTTTCCATTTTGGCCAGACAGCATTGTTTCTCCCTGCTATTGAGCTTGATAAGGACAGAACCTGTTATGCTACTTCAGTGTGTGGACCTCTTAACCCAGAACCAGAGTCACTTGTGCACCCCGGTATGACAACTCTAAGGTTGACAGCATAGATGATTTAACAGTTATATGCTTTAGGCATACATTTTCTGAGGTGTGCTTTATACGTTAAGGGAGGGTAGAAATTCAAATACAAGGAAGTTATAACTAGTCAAGTGGAACAGGGTCTCAATTTGGTGCCAAATAAGAGATCAGGATCTGACTGTTGCATCAATGTCCATGATCCTTGACTTCCTGTCAGACCTTTACAAGTCAAGGTTATCTTATGCGTCTGTGAAAGTACATTCACCTTTTTCAGCATGTCTGTCCTGCAACCTCTGTCTTTTCCTTGTTGCCAGAGTAGCAGTCTCTTAAGGTGCCTCTGACTTTGAAACCACACAGAAAAGAAATATCTCTGTCATGGGATCTCAACTGTGTTCTAGAAAAACTTGCCTTACTTCTCTTTGAGCCATTTCCCTCCACTCACATTTTCGATGAGAAACCTATTTTCTCATGGTTAATCTGTGTCCTAGAGAGGCAGCTTTGTAGGTCTTCTGATTAGGCCTTCATCTAGGTTTGCTGGTATGCTTAAGAGATAAAGGGGATCAAGTTCCAGGAGAGGGCTACATAGCTGGAAAATAGAAAGGTTTCTGCTGAAAGATGTGGTTTGTAGGTGGTGAGGAGCATTTTATTTTCAGATCTAAATGGCCTAGAAGGGGTGTACATATGTAATAAGTCTAGTAGAGCTTTGCTTATTCCTGGTTTGTATAATAATTTGTGAGCTAGGAATAGTTGTCTGTAAGTGAATGGACCACTTTCTTTTGTTACATATTGAACATTTAAATAAAGAAAATTAACAAAAAAAAAAAAAAAAAGAGAGAATTGAAAATTCACTTTACGATACAGGACTTCAGGAAGAGTGGCCATCTCTTCATTCCGTTTGATTCTCAGAGACAAACCCCAAGTATCCAAAGTCACCCATGTACAGATAACCTTCAGATTGTTTCAAATGTTGCTAATATCAAATGGGATATAATCACCCTGCATCAGCCAAGGCTTATTCCCAAGAGCAGTGGCCACATCGTCTGCCTTCTTAAAAATGTTTCCATTAAACATATTTGCAGTGCAGCCACGTGGTCAAGTCTGAATACATTTGCAAAGCAGTAGAAGCTAGATATCACTTCCAGGGCAAGATCCTGTTTTGGGAATACTGTGGTCAAAGGGCTTTTCTCTTACCTGGGGTTACCAGAATTTGTTGCCGGGGACCATGTCCTAACTGTTACTGAAAGTAGATCACTTTATGTATCAGATACTTATTATAATGGTAGATACATAAGATGTGTATCTAACTGTTGTAATTCTTCCCTTTCAACCATCTCCTTACCAAGGCCTGGAGCAAGCAAATCTCCAACTCCCTTGCTCCTGGCATTTTCAGGGAGGCTGGCAGGGAACTTCTGTCTGTGTCTTCCTTGTCTTTTTTCTAGGGAATTATCTGTGGAAAGTTTCCTTGGGATGATAGAGGCTCATACCACCAAAGAAATGTGGAGAAGGGAGCCTAACAGCATGCTGGGAGTCAAATAAGGGGTTAAACTGTTGGAAGATTTCCGGGTGTTCAGAGATCCTAGTGTCACTGACATTTAATTTTGACGGTCACTGAAGGCTGGTGCATTTCTTACAAATCTACTGTTAAGCAAGTATATTTGTATTTATTTATTTATTTAATATTTGTTTACCGGGAAAGTCGGACTTGGAACAAAGTCAATTTTCAGCGGAGGCCTGGGGAGAAACATTACAGATGCATGCCTTTGAAACATGGGAGGAAACCAGAGCACCCAGAGGAAACCCACACGAATGCAGGGAGGACATGCAGACTGTGTACAAAAGGCACCCCAGCCGAGAATCGAACTGGTGAACCTCTTCCTACGAGGTGTCAATGCTACCGCTGCACCACTGCGCCGTCCATTACTTCTCATTTTTCAGGATGCACCTAATCCTTTAATGGTTATCCTACAGTACCCAGCTACCAGTTCATTGGGTTCTAAATGCCCAGATTCGATGGGTCAAACTTATTTCTCTTTATAGTTATTCTGTTAGGCTTCTTATTGACAGTGGGCCTGCTTTGTGCAAGACCATTTGGAGAGTTAGTATATGTTAATTCAAATAGTTTAGGGGTCTTGCTCCATCATAACACACTTTTGATCTGTGCAGGCAGGATGTAGGGTATTTCTGTTCGTTCTCTGCACAATCATGTCTCAGAAATTTTCACAGGGAAGCTGCCATGAAGTATTTATATAAAAACATCAGTAAAAGTGAAAGAGAAAAAAATCTTCAAGATGCTGCTGTTTCCCATGGCTCTTAGACGAGAATTCTTTATAGTCTGGGACTTAGGTGCATGTACATCTTTATTAATAGTTTTAGCCCTTTGGGCTATTAACATTTGCTGAATTAAAGATTAAAGTTTTTTTTACTATAGGGGGATTTTTTTTTTTTGAGTCTCAGTTTTGAGATGAGCACTTGCATGACAAATGCCCATTGTTCACAGGGATAAAGGTAATGTTTAGAGCCAGACATACTTTCTTGCCAAGTGTAGTTTTTGATTTTTGAATAAACACTCCATTGATATCAGTTTGTTTTTCACTGAGCACTAGTCCTAAGATGATAAATAACACAACGTCTTAGAGAGATAAGGTGACAGTCATTTATTGTTTTAAAGGAAGTAAGGGCATCTGAGAGGGAGCCCTACTATCAGCTGCTTTTTGGTCTTATGGCTTCAGTCCCTCTGTGAAGAATGAAGTCAGAAATGTCCCTTTTTATGTCAGTAGTTTAGTCTGTTATGATGTGTTACTCGAAAACAAATAAACCTTTGCTTGAAGTATCAAGAAAAAAACATTCTACTACAGGAGCTGCTGCCATTCAGAAGCCCTTGGCCAAGTGTTGAAAGACTGCCACAAGGGAACTTAGTCCCACATTTGTGAGGTATTGTTCCATTAACATAATATATTAGGACCCAATGTTCAGGATAGTGCAGATGCCAACATTTGCACATAGGTTCTTAATTTATTTCCTGACGTTTAAAAGACATGCAGGTAGGTGCATGCATGAATGGGTGTGCCTTCTTTGAAGGTTGGGCATCGGGCTGGCACTGTAAAAATCCACTGCCAATCATTAGCAGACCAGAGTTCTGCTGTGGTGACACTTAACCGGGAGAAGCCGAAAGAAAGATGGGAAACTGTGCACATAATCTTTATTTTGGTGTAGTGGTTGCAGTCTGTATGAGGCAGGCTAGTGTAAGAAATGTACAGGCAGCATAATTGGAGGCTGCTTATCCAATGCTAGCATTGTTTATGTATTGGCGTACAGGATGGCATGTTGTTCATCTTTCCCTGGTTTCAGAGTACACATAACCCAGAGACCCAAGGGAGGGTAGAATGAAGTTATTCAATGGATATACTTGCAGTGCAACTAGCAAGGGATAGTCTAGCCAGAATTAGGCTCTGAAAGCTTAAGGTAAAGCAAGATTTCTAGGTATGCTAAACCAGTGTTTAAGTTCCCAGGCACTTTTTTCATGAGGTGCCTGACTGAGTTAGGCAACTTTGAAGACATTATTTATGCATTAGTAATTTACCAAGTGAATGACTTTGAATAAGAGGACATTTTTGTAGTAACAGATGTATTTTACATGCGTAGTGCGTTAATCTGGAATGTCCTGATTTCCTTTTGTTTTATACCAGTTAGTGGTTTGTGTGCTGTTACTGCCCATTCAGAATGCAGTAATTTGCAGACATAGTTGAGGTTTTAGATTTTTCTTGGCTTTATGTGAGTTAATTTGGCCTTCACCCCCCCCCCCCCCCTGTTGTTTAATTTAAACAGAGTATGTGTCAATTGTAGATGTTTTTTCCATTAGATTTATTTCCTGTACCTTTCTAACCCAGTCAAAATGGATTTATTTTCTTTTTCATCATTCTAATTATGTTTCATAGACTGGCATACATATTCTGATTTTGCTGCAAAAGATTGATCTTATTTAAAACTAGAGGAATGGTAACAAAAGATTTTTTTCTTAGCTTTAGAAATGTGGAGGAGTAGAATGAGACTGTGCCTGAGAGTTAAGCAAAATGAGTTTGAAGGGATGGCAGTTATGTCAGGCACTCATTAAAGCTGAAGTTAAGCAGCTTAACAAAAGCAAGACTCAGTATTACATGTGGGAGAATCAGATATAATTTTGCCTTTTTACATGTTTAAAATAACTGTACTGCTTATGACTTGATTTTATAAATAAACACCTACAATTATTGTGTCATTTATTTGCCAGTTTAGCTGCTGCTTGAATACTTTTGACAGGTAGCAGGAGTTGTGAGTGATTGAATAAGTGAGAGAGTTTGTGTGTTCCAACCTCTGCATTTTCCCATCATGCTGCACACTAGTTAAACCTGACCTTATAATGAACAAGCTCTGGCTTGATACCTGCCCTGCTTTGTTAAACTGAATAACATTAATTAATCCAAACTTTTGACTGCACTGCATTGCCTGCTGCTGTGGCTACTTGATCCTACTAGTATTTAGCCTGTAATTTATGACAGGTACACCTGTATGAGTACACGTTTCTAAAAGGCAGTTTTGTCCATTTATGAGGATTAGCATCATTACTACTTGCAGTCTGTATAATTCTGATTACAAGAGCATTGATTTAAGTGAAACTTGGATTGTTTACTGTAACTCACACTACCATAAATTTTAGATATGTACACATATATGAATGCTTTGGCAGGGACAACAGACAAGGAAAAATACAATGATTTTATGTTGTTTTCCTTGAAGAAAATAAAGCGCAATTTATGCTACTGAATAGAGTGCTGTTTCTAACGGTGGCTTGAGTAATGTGGAAATCTGATCCAGGGACAAGCAGAAAAATTAGCTGCTCTGTCTCCTTTTGTTTTCTGACACTGAATTTTGACCGTCCTGCAGGGCTCTTCAACATCAGAAACTGCTTATGCACCTATAGGTACTGAGAGAATGCACTTCTTATGCTTATTGTGAGAGCAACTGACTATTGAAAGGACACTAATTGTTTTCATTCTGAGAAGTCCACTGCTTTCAGACTGGCTACTCAGAAGGGTCGAGGCTTAAGCATGTTTAGGCTGTGTCTGGGTAATATTGATTTTCCAGTCATGAACTGCATGGCATAGGTTTAGTCTTACATTCACAGTATGTAACAATACATTATGTACCCCATATATCTCCATATGTTCTGCACTTTTCATTTATTTCATGTTTTTTTGTGTAAAAATGTAATAATTTATCTGTTTTTGTGTTTGTTTACATTTGTGTAAAATACTTTTATTTGTGTTTTATTTTGTGTTTTAAACTGTAAAAATGTACCAGTTTGGAGCTTTTCTCCCCTGTCTTCCGCTGAAAATGGACATGTATCCAGTCAGATTATCCTGGTAAACAAATCTAAAATAAATAAATTTTTTAAGCACACGAGTGATCTGATCCAAAATGACCTTTCTCAGTCATGACACTGGCCAAAATACAAAAGTGCATATAGAATGTTAAGAACAAAAACTACTAATACAAGCAAACTAATACCAAGACCAACAGCAAAAAATGGAGAGTATAAAAATACAGTAACTGAAAATGAAAACAGATTTATATTACTGGAATAATTAAAAAAAAAGTTGCATAAGCAAAACGTAAACATTCCTGCTTATTATATTTGAAATACAGTTACGTCATTAGTGGTACATCGAGGGATATCTCATACTGTTTATCAGTGTTAGTCAGCATGCTGTTAGTACACTGAGTTACTCAATGTTGACGAACTGCATTCTTATGCTACAGATATGATATTGCATGTTATGGAGTGTGGCAGTGGTCCTTTCATTTGTCTTTTGCCTACATGTTGCTGTATGTGAAAACTTATGACAAAGCTGTTTTAGTAGCTTAGCATTACAGCATCTAATCAGCATTCTCAATAAATAAATACATATTTGCAAAGTTTCTTCCATGCTTTTCCTTCTTTGTCATGTTTCTGCTTCTTGCAGACCAATTATTTTATAGGGCAACCACTGTTTTGCCACAACCACTTGTTACTGTGTTCCCTTTTCTCCTAAGTACTTTGACATTTTTAATAGCAGTAGCGAAACTTCTGTCTGTAAATGCTATTCTTCTCAGGGTTTCTCTTTCTGCTGTCTGCATATTTGCCTCATTATTTGTAGAAAGCAGTGTTGCAGTCTGACATAGAAGGGAAATAAAGAAGTCAAAACTGATCCCTTGTTCTAAAAATATGATAAAAGCTTGGATCTTGTGAATTAGTCGGTGTAAATGAGTTTGGATCATTCTTGACTGCTTTGGTGTTAGGTCGGAATTGCTTTGGATCTCTGTCACATACCTTTGCATTTATATTGAGGTAAAGGCCAGTGTGTTTTTGACTTTGGTTTGCACATTTCATGTTAATTTAGGCAAGTGCATTTTGAATACTGAAAAAAGTTAGCAGGCTAACCGTTAAACTAATACAATCTTAACTTTCAGCTTCATGATGAGCTGTTCTTTAACTTCCTATAAATCAGGTTAACTAGTAAGTTAAGTAGGTAAGAAATCACAAGACACATGCATAGTACGAAGCACGTCTTTAAAGCAGTCTTGTTCTTGATGAGGCTGTGCTCTTTTAATGATATTGTCTTTCCTTATTGAATGCTGCTTACATACCTCTCAACTGTACAGATTTTCACAGACTGTCCAGATTTTTTCCTCATATTTTTGGTCCGTTTCTCATAAAATTCTGGTTTTCTAGCAAGACATGGCAAATCACTGAGGACTGAATTAAAAAAATAAGACATTTGAGATTCAGACGTCATACCCTTCAGAAAATTTATGCTAATGCAAAACCTGTTATTCTGTCATCTTTTTAGTTTGTAAGAGCAGTATTTAAAAATTGCCCCTATTTTTGGTCCTTTGACCCCCCCCCCCCCCCCATTATTTATAGCTTTGTCCAATTTCTTGCTGTAAGAAGTTGAGAGGTATGAATGCTACACAAATGGCTTGGATGCAGTATACAAACTTTTATAGCATGAAACATGGTTATAACTCCTATAATTACATTTCTGGCTGTCAGCATCTGTCTTATGCTTTCACATACTTTGAATTTTCTTAAAAATTACGAGCAATTGGAAATATTTTTTCTAGTCTATTATTTCTGTGCCCTGTACTAGAATCAGTAAGTGCACGTTATTCTTGTACCTACTTCAGATTTGAGCAGTATTGCCAGCAATTTTAATTTTATTACACTTATATTAGGCACCTTAACTGTTTTTAATCATACTGAAGATGAAAATGCACAGAAAATTAAATGTGTGCTTGACGACATCCTTCCTGCTGGTTAATTTCACAGATTTACAGGAGCAGAGCAATGTACTCAAGTCTGTCCAAATAAAGCTAAAAGGCTCTATGGTAAGTGATTTAGGAGTACAAAACCATATGGAGTGTATTTTGTGTACTGAATGCCATTATAAGGGAATGAATATGATCACTTTTCTGCAGGGTTGGTTAACCCAGTAACCTGTTGAGGCAAAGTATCCTCCCATAACATTGGCATCTCAAGTTCATTTAACATCCTGGTCCTGATTACCAACCAGGGAAGGGAAAACTGAACAGCTGCAGGCTTCCTATTTCCCTGGGGGAAGGGTGTGGCATTTTCTTCTCGCATCCAGCTAAGACCGCAAGGTGCACAGTTATAGAAATCTGATGTGACTTTTCAAGTTGTACCATTAAGTAACATGTATGTATGCAACTGCAAAACCCAGGGTTGTATTAATCTTTTGTAGACCTTTAAGGTATATGGTTAAGTAACACCATTTTTATAATTTGAGTTGGCCCAGCTTGTAATAATAATAATAATAATAAATAAATCTGTCCTACATCATCCCACCCATCAGCTTTACAGGTCTACAAATGAATAAGTAAATAAATGTAATGGATTATTTTCCAAGTAAACATGTCAGTCATAGTATGCATATCGTAACACACACATGAGGTGCATATGAGGACCGCCACATTTTAAGCTCTGCTATAAGTATTTTTAGTGCAAATAAAAAAAAATAACTGCCATCTGCATTGCGATGACTGTAACACACTGCTGCCTAATACTTGTCCCCAGTAAGTAGTAGTGTGTGTGTGTGTGTGTGTGTGTGTGTGTGTGTGTGTGTGTGTGTCTCGGACAAATAGTTTTAGTAACAATTGTAATGTGATGGTCCAGAAGTCTGTGGTCATTAGAGGCAGAATTAACAAAACAAATTCAGAACAGGACTTTTCTCATAGTCCTTAATCTCTATGAACCCTAGTATCAGCCAGTGTCAGTCTGCAGTACATCTGTGTCCATTCTGCCAGGCTTAGGCAGACTGCATGCAGTACAGTCTCTGGGATCTTAGAATAGACAGCTGTGAAAGAAGTATTAGTATTTATATGCACGTCATACTTCTCCAATAAAAATATTATAGACACATTCCATGTGGTAGATAGGAACCAAGTGTTACTTTTTAAACACTTGAAAAAAAAAGTAAATATGTGACAAAAATGTACTCTTTGTACAGTAAAAGCAAGGATAAAAATATGAGCCATCTACTTCCATTTTATACAGGAAAAAAAACATACTATGATGTTAACAATAGGTCTTTTGGAAGTAGTGAGATAAGAGAACTGCATCTGCAAGAGAGAATGAGAGAGAAGATGGTACTGATGTCCTTGATTACTTAGTGTAGATAGAACTTCACTGTGAATATTCGGAGTAAAATGCATGCATGTAAAATAGTTATATATGTGGTTTTGGACTTGCAACTTTCTGAAAACCCAGATGCTGTGAATACAAACCCACATTTCACATCTTCTGTAAATATATATGACCCCCCCCCAAAAAATGGCAATTAAACAAGCTGTTTTAGTTAATAATTTTGATGCCAGTTAATAATGTGATAGTATAGAACATAAAGTGCTGTTGTGGTAACTGATTACAGTCACCATTTAGTTCTTATTGTCTTTAAAATGTTAAACTGTTGTAGCAATAAATTTAGAGGCAGCTGTTGGACAGTGTTTGACTACTACTCTGTTATACTTTAGGAACCATTTTAATCCTTACGTTTGTTTATAAGTACAGAATAATTTTATAAACTGTGAAGACCAAAAAGGCAAAAAACTTATTTCCCCCAGTTCACACCCTCATTTTGCACATATGAAACCATGCTACAGTCACATGAGCTATCCAAGGGAAATGAATGAATACCTCAGTATTTTAATTTTATTTTATTTATTTGCTACACTAGTCGTGAAAGCCCACTTGATGCAAGTGTCCAATTTCAGGTGTGACCCTGGAGCACAGTCTGGTTAACTGATTTGTTTAGTCACACAGTAGGAGGCTGAGGGAATCAAACTCTCTCAACTGTAGGAAGCGGCTTGTTAACAGTGCATAGCCTTAATCCTGTGATTTTACTGCCAGACTGGTGGCTCCCAAGGCATGAGATATCAAATCGTCATGCTTATAGAATATTTTAAAGCTCTTATGCATCACTGCTTTAAATTCTATTGTGCTGTTCCATAATCAAAAACATGCCATCTTAAAGCTGCACTATAAACAGTGCTATTAAACAGAGTACTGAAATGAAAAGAAAATGCATTTCATTGTAAATGTTAAAATCAGTATTGTAACATGCTCTGAAAGCATTTTAATATCATTGTTTTGTCGAAATTAAACACTGTAGTATAAAGTAATGAAATAAAATTGGCAAGTACACACAACTTAAATGTATCAGCAGTGCTAATATGATCTGTAAAGATTTTTAAGGATTCAAATTGTCATAGTCATTAAGTGCTGTAAAACAGCCAAGGGGTAGTAGTGATCATAACTTGCCCTAAGATAACTTAAGATGTTTAGAAACATTCATTACTGCAATACAAGTAAACAGAGTTAAATAAACCAGGTGATCATAGCAGACCAGGCATAATAACACTTGACTGACTTTGCACTATGCTGATATTACTTGACAAAATTATAATTGTTTACTAAGGTTAGTCATATAGAAGAAGAATTCTAATGCAGCTTTTAAGTTTTAAAATGCATGTACATCGCTGCTTTCAGTGCTATAATTATTGCTCAGTAAAGTAGCTGGTCTTTTTTTGCAGTCATGTGACTTCCTGTTCATGTGAATATGCAGTGACGTAAGTGCTTGGCAAATTATCATTAAGAACTACCACCTGCTTACAGCAACCAGTTTGTGTTAAAGTCTTTTAGTGTGAAAGAAGTGCAGTCTTAAAACAGCAGTTTTATATACAGCCTACTACAGTACAATATAAGTGGAACTACTGTTTTGCAATGTCAAGGTGAAACAGCAGTACTTTGACTTTAGCACAATACGCAAGTATTACTTTGATCTGATCTGAGAGTAATAGTCAATTGCGGGTTTTAGAATGGTTTTGCAAAACTGTTTTCACCATTGTCATGTTGTTCACCTTATAAACTTCACATCCTGTAATGATTAAGGAGTTCAAGAAGAATTACATTTTTGTCTGAGATTATAGGTTCATAGGTAGGTACTGGGCTAGCTGGGCTATGGTGGTTTCTAATTCTTTGTCAAAAAAAATCGAACCCTAGGATTTTCCTCTCTGTTCTGTACTTGGGATGCAGTTGTTCCATGCTGTTTTGTCTCAGCTGGCCTTAAGTTTAGAAAATGTAATAAATTGCTTACTGTTCTTGCTGGTTTTGAAATGTAAGGCTTTGAAATGAAACTGTTTTGTGCTTATTGTACTGGTTGGTGTTCATTTCATTTAGCAGTTTCTTTTTAGAAGTGTTGTGTTATGGTGGGGCATTTTGATTTTAATCCATATAGACATAGGATCCCACTTTTTGTGGTCTAACTTGGAGCGTAACATCTTTCCTGGAGTTTTGAGATTTGTACATTCTTTGAATTTGTCACCAGTGCAAGCCTGATGTGACCTCTGCATTTTATTGCTGAATCCATTTTGGATAAGTGTTTTATTTATTGTTTTCTTTTTTTTTTTCTTTTTTTAGTACTTACTGCTGAAATTGCTGTATTTATATTTCACTACATTTGCAGAGTACACTGACCGAGTGCACTGTTAGTAGCTGATATAGTGACCTTGTTTGTAGGTAGATTACTGGCTTGCTTTCAGGTGGCAGGATAAAGTAGACCAAACCCTGTTAGCCAGTGTTACAAGTGATACAGTTGCCATCAGCTGTTACCGGTTGTGTGACGAGTCGCACTGTGCAGTAGTATTCACTGACATATCCTTGAAATAGCCTCCAAAGCTCATAGCTGCTGTACGTTGCTACAAAACAGCTTGCACATGGCCTGTGTTCTCACTTGTAGCTGCTGTCCAGTGCTGTTAGTTCTCAGTTGCCAACATTAGCCTTAAATTGTAAGTAGTTACTCTGTGTTAGGTAGCATCCCTCCATAAGAAAATCTGTGCTAGGCAGTGTATTCCTCTGTAATAAAATCTGCAAAGCTATATTCCTCTGGAAGAAAGGCCTTACTCTGTCTAGACAATTCAGATCCTAGATCCCAAGGCCTCTGGCTAACTAACTTTGCAAATGATTGTTGCATCCTTTGTTAATGTAGCTCAGGAAGTAATCTCATTTAGCTGCATATGGTTATTTTGCATACGTCTACATTCATTTTTCAGAGGCTCTGGACTAAAATGGAAGCTCAGCCTTCTTGCTTCTCAGCTGCTACCACCTTCAATAGGACTTGGTATTCCCAAGCAGTGTAGTAACTGCCTTATGCTGACAGAAAATGATCTCTTATTCAATAGGAATACTTTTGTTTGTGAAAGATGCAAATATTTAAGTGATATTGAGGCCCCGGTCTCACAGAACATCTGGGCTATGAGCAGCACACATGTGTACTGTATTTTACATCATGCCACAATAAAATGTCTTGCACTGAAACAGTAAAATAGCACTTGCCAAAACCTCCAAGACCCAAGAAGACTAGGTCTCCGTGCAAGTCCAGCACAAAGTCACCTTGAGACACACCACCAACAGAGTCACCGTCAGATCATGTCAAACAGAGCACATCAGTCTACTCTACAAATAAAAAATGTAGAGTGATCAGTGACTCTGTTGTCAGGCACTTGGATTCTGCAATCGCAAGGATGATAGTGAATTGCCTTTCTGTTGCTGTGAACAATGAATGATATTTTAAGGGCTCTTAAGATTCTTTCCATGTTAATTTTTTTCCTTGGATAGACAGCAAATGTTGGAGGTGAGATGGGAAAGAAAAGGGTAACTGGGAATGTATTTTTTTGGGAGAGTAATGAGCTGGCAGATTTTAAAAATGATTTTTAATAAGTTAATTATTTTATTTTATTATCAGTTTTTAAGCTGCATTCTACTTGTTTGTCTGTAAGTTATTACTAAACTCAAAAACTCCCCAGTTTGATCTTTTTCCTGCAGCCATCATGCTGTAAATACACAAACTAATTGTATGTTATTTTTCTATTCAATAATTAGCCAATTTGTCAAGTTTTCTCTCTTTTTTTGTTAAATTGCTGTGTTCACATAAGAAATATTTAACAATGTTTAAAATCATGTAAATAAGCTCATGCATAGATGTTTTACCCTGTAATTATAAATGTACATCATGTGTAACTTAAATGTGGAGCTTTTCTCCCCAGGCCTCCACTGAAAATGGGTTTTTCCCAGTCGGACTTTTCCTGGTTGACAAATAAACAAATAATTCACTGCAGAGTACTCTGTTAGAAATATTAGAGGAGCAAATGGGTGTAACCAAGGAAATTATTCTTTTGAGCTGCTACGCAATATCTGAATTGCCTAGACATAGTAAGATCTTGTTAAGTTTACTTTATTGGCTGCCAAAAAGGCAATTAAAAAACCTAAACCAACTGTATTTGAATTATTGAATATTATAAAATAGATAAAAGAACTGAAAGTGAGATCTTTAAAAAAAGGAATGAGCAAATTACATGGAAATAAATGTAATTTCTGGTAACTCATGCAGAGTGAGGAGTGAGGTTTAAAGAAAGACTGGAATTGAGCAACCTATGTAATGTTGGATTGAGTGACAGTTGTTATAAAGAAAGAAAACAAATATGTAGTGTATAATGCATGTCAATGAAAACATAATAATACGGTTTGTTTTGTTTCCTGCTAATGTATGTGACCCTGTGTCTTAAGTTATAATTTAATAAAGGCATTTAAAAAAAAAAAAAAAAAAAAGGGGGGAAGATGATCATGTCCCCTGGCAAATATGAGTATGATGTAGTGGTGTATATGGGAGCGAACAACTTGGGTTCCAGAACCCTTTGGGCTATGCATAGAGAGAAAGGGACAAGACGGAACTCTCCATGCATGTTGCAAGACACTGGTCCTGAGTGGAATCCTTCCTTCCCTAAGAATGACGCCTAGGTACAAAGAAAAGATAATTGGCTTCAACAATCTGTTAAATAGTTTGTATCAATCCAGGTTAATCTAGTATTTGTCAGCACAGGATGAAATGCCCAGTAGTCAAACATGCTTTGCAAAGGATGACCTGTGCCCGTTGTATAAAGGCTTCCATACACTGACTAAAGCCTTTGAAGCTCCTGTAGTACAAGTTTTAAAAGAGTTTAGCTAATGGACATCCCAACATAATTAATATATAAAATCCAAAACATAACTACATTGTTAGCGCTGTTCAGTGCAAGAAGTCTCAACAACAAATTGTCTGACTTTGAGGCTCTTCTACATTTGGAGCATATCTATATTTGTATAATTACTAAAGCTCATTTTAAATGTATAGAAATCACTTCCCACATGTCTGGGTTTTCTGCCTACCAGGCCTTCAGCTCTGCAACTGGGGTGATCTTTTGATACTGGTTAGGGATCATCATATCACCTCCAGATAGATTCTCAGAGACCCACAAACTGAACTTCTTGTAACCCAAATCACACTAAACAAGGTCAACTTTGTTTGTAGCCTGTTATAGGACACCCTCTGTGTCCCTGGAAAAGCACGTAAGAGTCGTAAGCATATTTAGTAAACTCCCAATAAGTAAGACCTCCATTATTTTAGGAAAATTTAACTCTCTCAATAAACTGGAGTATGTCTACTTCCAAAGTAGCAGATGCGCAAACAATCCTTGATTTAATAAATAAAAGCTAACTAGACCAGATAGTTAATAAACCCACCAGAGGACCTAATGCCCATGACTTGGTCCTTACAAATATAGCTGCTTCTTAAAATTTTCCCCTAGTTTCACCCTTCCCAGTTAAGTTGAATCATTAGCTAGGAACTTACACTTCAAAAGCTCTAAACCCTCTGAAAATCAATATCTCAGTAGTTATGGATTTCAGACACAAGAACATCATCAAATTCTATGATAAAATTTTCAAATTCACATGGAGCAGCATCATCCCCAACATTACCTCGGCAAGTAACTTTACAAAGGAGGTCAGTTTCCACTTAGATGAATGTATAGAACTGGCAGCCCTATCCAGATGTAAATGTAATAGTAAAATCAAAAATAAACTGTCCTGGTGGTCCACCAACATAGATGAACTTTGCAATAAAAGAAAAAAAAACTCCTTAAAAGTATAAACCAGATCAAAAAAGTCTCATATCAAGGATAGTATTAGGAATATTACTAAAAACTTAAAAAAATGCTATTAGGTCTGCTAAAGCAGCTCAAGAACTTAAGTTAGTGTCTGAAGCTAATTGCAATTACACACTAAAAAATTAGGAAATAACTCCCTATTGCTTTAAACGTATTCAGAGTTTCACAACCTATTCTGACCCAGTAAACTTTGCAAGCATACCAGGAAACAGTCAGTGCAAATTTTACCCCAGATATGGGCATGCAAAGTCCACATTTCCCTGAATCATTCAAACTCCCAATCCTGACTAGAGAACCAGTACTCGGGGTACTTTAAAAGACCAAAATACTTTTTTTCATGAGCAATGAGTATAACTTGTTGTTTAACAAGTAGTACTAAGCAAGTCCTAGCAAAGGCACTCCTTAAATTGATTAACCTAAGTTTAGGCACAGGTTTGTCCCTCAGGTTTGGCAGACATTAGTAGGGATGGCATACCATATGAGTGGCCCTTCCAGTGGCCGACCTACCTGACAAGTCTCATCTGCAAATCCATAAGATGTATTATAAATGACCTGATAAACTGGGATTTCAAAAATATTATCAGACTTAGACTAGCTGTTTGTTCCTCCCTAATGAATTTGGTTAACTTTAGGAGAGTAATACATGCTGTTGACAGTGGTCTTGTTCACACTGAGTATCTTGACCTGGCCAAGACATTTGGCACTATCCCCCATGCTAGCACGTGTTAGTAAGCCTAACACTTTAAAAAATATATTCCTGTGTGGTAAGATGGATAACAAATTAGCTAAAAGACAGAACTCACCCAGTATTGCTTCATCGAGTATAAAAATGACCAGGGGTGTCTCACTGGGTTCATGGATGAAATCCCTACTATTTGGTATTTAGTTTTCTGATCTCCAGACCATGAACAAAGACCTCTGGATAACTAACTTTGCAAATGACTGCAAACCTGACTTGTTCTCAAGCCTCTTTCTGATGCCCAAACCCTACAACAAGAATGTATACTTGAAAATACATAGTGCACTAAAAACTGGTTCAGATTAAATGCAAAGTAGTGAAATGTCATATTTCGTTAACAGCCTCTTTACCCAGCGTACAGCTTAGACAATATCCCACCTGAAAATGAGACAGTTGTTAGGGACATTGGAACATGGGTCGATAATTTTCTATCTTTCATTCGTCATATGAGGATGGTAGTCAGGAAATCCTTCACCTCCTCTTTAGCACAGCTAATTGCTAAGGGAATTTTCATCCAGATCAAAAGAGGGCAGTGTTCCGTTATGTTCAGCATTTATTAGGCCAATTACCGAGTATAATGTCCCATTTGGGATGTACCTCACTAGACATATCAAACAAATAGAAAGACCCTAGAGGTTACTACGAAGATCACCAGCCTAAAAATCCTATGTTGTCAAGAAAGGCTGGTAGCACTGTGCCTTTATTCAGTATTTTACAGACTCCAGTGGGGGGATCTGTGCCTTGCCTTCCATGCCTTTAGGGACAGTGGTCCTAGAAATCTTGCACCTTCACAAATCAAATAGTCCTACTGGTAACAGGACCAGGGATGTAAATCTTCACCAGTGCATAACCTGAACACAGTGGAGAAGTAGGTTAATCATGGAGTGCCTCCCCTACTCCATAGAATAGGCTTCCCCTGCAAAAGCAGTGAGATACAATATCTCCCTTCAAATGGGACCTAGATGATTGGATGGGTACTCACAAATTTGTCCCAGGCTTAACTGACCTAGCCCTCTTTCAGAAGGGAATTGCACTTTGCGTGGGGACTGGCAAGCAGTAAATGGTTGTATGACACAGTTGCCTTGAATTTCTTGTGATAATGTCTTAAAAGAACTGTTGAGAAAACTGGAGTCTTTTGCCCATTAAAGAAGAAGAAAGACAGGATGCTCCTAGGTCTGAATGTTAAAGTCTCAAGGATAGGAAAAAGCTGGGAAATTGAAAAAAGAGAACTTTTTTTAGAGCCATATCCTTAAAAGAAGCTTCTGCTCACCCGCCAAAGCCTTCAAGGCAGGAAGGCATGAATTGGCTTTTATTGTATTTGAGACCTTTCATAATACTAGACAAAAAAGGTGAATCTTCTTGAGACCCCACTAGGAGGCAAGCACTTTGATTGGTTTTGTCACAAGTTTTTACATGGATTAGAGCTAGGTAAGCTTACAACTTCCAGGTCTCACTGCATCAGATTTTATAATATATAATAAGAATGTTTCTTCCTTTTTTGATTTCTC
The DNA here is from genome assembly GCF_019279795.1 of Protopterus annectens. Lineage (NCBI taxonomy): Eukaryota > Metazoa > Chordata > Ceratodontiformes > Protopteridae > Protopterus > Protopterus annectens. The sequence continues at coordinate 484,112,794 of NC_056726.1, read as the reverse complement.
CAAGTCTTTTGGGTTTCTAATACCATGACGGGAATGGACCCCATTCCTAAGTCGGAGTACGATTAATGTTCATTAAATTAGTATTATTTCACACACTGATGTTAGCCAAAAGTGCTCTTCTCAGTACCCGCAATGTGCCCAGCAATGACTTCTTCTGCAATTCATACGGTGTTACATGAATTGGTAACATATCTAAATATGATTGTAAATTCTTTTTTGTAAGACCAGTTGCTCCTACTACTACTATTGGAACTGTCTGGGTATCTTTCTTCCACATGGCTCTCGTTTCTGCCTGCAGATCAAGGTATTTTATGACTTTGTGTCTCTCTGTATGCAAGACACTATAGTCACTAAGTGTGGCAATTTCAATGATCAATGCTACTTTTGTCGTCTTTTCTTGGATCATTATGTCCGTTTTTCTAGCATCTGTCTTTTGGACTGTTGGTATTGGGTGATCCCATGTGATGTAAACTTCTTCATTTTCTATGATTCTCTATGGCTCATGTTTCCAGTGTTTTTCAGCCACTACGATACCATAATGTTTGCACAATCTCCAGTGTAACAATCTCAAATTTCTCCCTATATGGGTCTTGTTATGGTTAAGTTTGATTATGATCAAATGAAGGCTCAGATAAAAATGAGCCTGGTCCCATTGCTTTTGGTTTGGTTTATTAGATAGCTACAAATCTGATATGATCCCCAGATTGTTTTCCTTCTCATCAACTTCAGTCTCAGCTCCAATACATAAATTTGAACTCATTTAAATTTTTTGGGAATCTAGTATGCAGCGGTTTGATGCTTCTTTGTCATCAGATGTTGACAAAGGTGGACTTCACGGATTCCTTTTGGCACAAACGGTGCCTTTGACACTGGTTTTATTGGCACCAATTCCTTTGGCTTCATCACTTTCCTTGGTGCCAACACTTGGCATAATCATCCAGAGTGTGTCTTTGGAGTCTATGCAATTGACAGTATTCCATATCTTGGCATCATTGGCATTAGAGTCTTCAGTGCCAGGAAGGTCAGAGTTAACTTGGTTTCCCAAGGAGACTAATCAACATTGAGGGGACTCCTTGTTTTGACATCATCTTCTCTGGTGCCCTATGGGGTTTCTAACCTTTCTCAGGACAGCTTAGAATGATAGAGACTGACACTGCATCAATGTACCTGCAAAGAAAAGTGCACTTGGGCCCAGTTACTGCTCCAACCTCATTGTAGGACTTTACTGTATGTGTGCTTGAGGCATCCATTCCTGCCTTTCAGGCTAGATATTTGGATGGCTGTCAAACGAATCTACCATGAAGATATGGATTTCTGTTGCCTTCCTCTTAATCCTTGGTTTTACCTTACTGAGAAAAGGTGATGAGCACATATGCAACAGGAGATGCATGCATTCCTCAAAGGAGATTCCAATCACTAATAACAGTAGTGGAGACTCCCCTGTATCTCTGTCTGATTACCCAAAATTCAGGGAGGTCCGTGATTAGAGGATTAAGTAAGAAAATGTCCCCCAAACACTTCTCTTTTCTTTGCAAGATCCTGCAGGAGGCCTTTTCTTCCTGGATGATTCCTCCAGCTGACATGGTGGTTGATTTTGTTGTTCATTAGGCTTAAAAGGATCCCTGTGTAGTAGCCTCTATGCCAAGGAGACCAGGCAGTATCTTCCAACCACCCAAGAATTTGGATGCATTAGTTAAAACTCCAGTTACTTGTACTATTCTGATGGCAGCAACTCTTTATTTATTTATTATTTATTTACATTTGTTTACCGGGAAATTCTGTCTGGACACATGTCCTTTTTCAGCAGAGGCCTGGGGAGAAAAGATCCACAGATTTTTTGAGTAATAAACATCCAGTAATAAGGTTGATGTACGTGTAGTAAGGTGATCACATTTGATATTTATAGCTGGGAGCAAACTGAAGTTAAACAATGAAAGAGTAATAAACATTCAATGATTGAAGTTAAACAATAAGAGAGTAATAAACATTCAATATTCATTCAACATTCATGTGATACATTTATAGTGGTGAGCAAATTGAAGTTAAACAATAAAAGAGTAATATACATTCAGTGATTGAAGTTAAAACAATAAAAGAGTAATAAGCATTCAATAATAAGGTTGATGAACATGTAGTAGGGTGATAACATTAAGACTGTTAGATCAAAGTGGGGGGGTGAGGGCAAAGTGAGCAGAAGGGGGTAGGGTACTCTTGAAAGGGAAATCATCACCCCCAGAGTCTGGCAATTCATGTTTCTAGTAAGGAATCTTGGCTCCTGGACCATTTTTCAAAATGTATTTTGCATATTCTACATTTTATGTCAGGCAACTAAGTTATTTGTTGTAATGCTTTCACTTCCAGCAGACCCTTGGTGGGGAACTCAACAAGATGCTAAAACTGTTGTCAAAGGAGTCTCAAAAAATCTGGTGACATTCCAGGCAGCCAGGCTGTGAATATTTTCATGATTTGTAGCCTAACCAACCATCTAATGCTTAAGATCACTGATGGAGTAGCTAGGGCACCAGATGGTGTCACTGGCATTCACCTTCATGCCTGACCTCACTGAGAATTTCCAAGTGTCTTTCCTTAATGCCCTCATTAGCAGAAATGTCCTCTAAAGTCCAGATCATTTTAAGACCTCAAACAGCTGTTGGCATCCAGTTTCAGATACTGCAACATCACTTTGTGAGGAATGTGAATCAAAAGGAGCCTAAGCTTATGTGGTTAAAGCAGGACAAGCAACAACAGCAGCAGCAAAGGTGCTACTAGGCTGTTATGAACCAAAAAAGGATGTGGCTATAGGTTCATAGTTTCATAGATTAGTACTGGGCTAACTGCTCTTGTGAGCCATCTTAAGACTAGCCAATTACCTCATGTAAGAATCAACCCCCCGTACCTTGTTTTTGTAAAGTAAATACCTTAATCGTTATGCCAACCTCCCATGCTCATATTAAAATGTTTGCCATTTTACAGGTAGTAAGTTTTGGCAGGGTGAGAGCTATTATGGTTCTACTGGAAACTACCAGACTAACAGCAGCCCTGAGGACTTGCCCAACTCACCCCTTCCATAGGCAGTCAGAGGTTAGTTGTCTCTTCATCTGTATACCAGGATGGCTGTTTCATAGAACAGTAGGATCAGACACAGAATTTGCAAAGGCTGTAATTCTCCTTCCTTGCTTCGGCTTCTCTGCTCTCTCTTGTACTTTTTGAAATTCCCCACCATCAGGAAAGAGCAGCAGGAAGAGAGTTGTTAAATGTCTTGACAAAGTGAACCATCTAAGATGCCTCCTCTGATGAGAGGGGGTCTGCCTTTTATTCGAGACTCTCTTCAGTACACAGGAATACAAAGGCCCACAGACATATCCTAGATCTAAGTCATCTAAATCTGTTCATTCCCAAAGCTATAATGTTAAGTTGTCCAATCTCGCCTTCGTTCTTGCTGGATGGGTTCAGAGCCGATCCTCGACTCCAACTCGGCCACTTACTATAGCTCGAGAGCTTTTTACTGGTTCAAAGCTACCCCTTATCCCAGAATTCCCAGTGTCAGCTACCCAGATCTCATTTGTCGCTTTAGCTGTGAGGTTACAATCAATGCTGGCTCAGGCTTAGTATAATTTTTTGTCTGTTTTAAACTCAAATATTGTGCTTAAAATTTGATATAATTCTTCTTTGGTAGTAGTTTGTAAGTTTCTTTTACTGTAAACCCCCTTATCTCGTCTTTGTGCTTTACTTTTGTGCTGTGTTGGCCGTCGCCCCTTAGTCGCTATCCCTTCTGTTATTCCCTGAACTCGTTTAACTTAGAGAGTTCTTCCCCTCCCGCTCCCTTAAGGACAGCCATTTAAGTTAGAGGCTCTCCTTTAAGGTTTTTATTAATTTTTAGTTTTTCTATTGTAATTTGACTTTTACTCAAATGTCTAAGGAAGTTAAAACTTCTGGTTTTAAAAAGTGTGACTCATGCTGTCAGAAGATGTCTCTGACAGATGGGCGCACTAGTTGTGTTTACTGCTTGGGGGTCTGCACCTGCAGGACTCTTGTGCTATTTGTCATGCCTTTAGTCCAAGGGATTGCAGGAGCGGAAAAACAAGCTTATCCTCCGTGTATTATTAAAACAGGATTCTCCGGCTAAAGCATCTCAGCCAGTGAAACCTTTTAAACCAGTCAAGCCATTGGCTCCATGTTCGAAACCAACCTGTGAGCTTGACAAACCTGGCACCGACAAGACTTGCCCCTCTGTCGGCTCCAACTGTTACTTTGGAGCCGTATCAGAGCCATAAAAAAGCTAGGGCTCCTTGTTTGGAGCCAGTTCACTCGGTGCCACAATCACAATTACTTCAAAGTAAAGTCCAGTCATCGCTCATCTCCCACTCCTCTCGATCCTCGTGATTATCGGATCATGATGTAGAGAGAGTGGTCAGTAGGCTGCTTAAGTCACAGGCCCTTGCTAAAATGCTTTTGAGCCCACCTCAACAGGCTTCGGCTCCATCTGCTTCGATTTCGATTCCTCCTCCGACTATGCTTAGTTCGGAGCTGGAGTCCATGGATGCTCTGATAGTGGTTCCTTCGGCTCCGATGACATCCTCATCGGCTCCGACATTTGCTCCGATTACCTCGATTCTTCCTCCCGTCGAGGTATCTGGGCACGAAGCTCTCTCGTCAGCTCCAAGAGGGGAAGTGGCATCGGACCCTTGTCCGACCCCGCTCTCCCTCTCGGAGCATCGGCTCAGTTGAGCTCGGCACCCACATCGGCCTTGGAGCCGTCGCCCTCGGCGCAGGGTGATATTCCTGTCTCTTCGGAGCTGGAGCCCTCCTTGTGTCAAGACCGTGGTGCCTTCGAGGTCATGCGGAGAGTGCTGTCCCCACAGACGGCTCCACTATTGGTTCCATCGACTCTGTCCCTCTCGGTGCCTGTGACATCCTCTGCTCCTCCTCCAGCCCCAAAGCATAGGGAACCTATGCCCCAGGACACCCCCATTGGGTGAACCCTCTTCTTCCGAAACCTCCCCAGAGCATTCTGGGCAGGCTTTCCAGAAGAAAAAGTGCAAGAGGAAGCATCAAGACTCCCCTGAGTCTGTCACCTTAGATACAGACCTGGATGAATCGGAGGGGTCCCCAAGGTCCCCTCAAAGATGTTTGAAGATGTTTCTTTTTTTGGACATCCTTGAGATTCTCAGGCAGAGGCGTAGCTGGACTTCCTTAGCCTCCTCCAAGGACGAGTCTGCATACCTGGATGCATTTGGTTCCCGACCGTCCACCTCCTGGGTGTCTCCGCCTTTTGATCCACTCATGTCTGCAGTGTCTCGAAAGGCTTGATCAGCTCCAGATTCCATGGAACCTGTCCCAAGGAGACCCAATAAATTCATCACAGCTCCCCTAGACAAATAATTCTTAACTAAATGTGTCCCAGTTGATGCCATGGTGGTAGCAGCAGCCACAAAGAGAGAGTTAGCTGAAACTTCGTCATCTGTCCATCCACTGAATAAAGACTCTCGTACGATGGACAGATATGAGAAGCGAATGTTTCCATCAGCGACCTTCTCCCTTAGGTCCCTGAACTATCTTTCCCATTTTACTAGGCTTCAGAGGGATCTCCTAAAAGAGCTTGGAGATACCCTACAAGATCCCACAGCTGAGGGAGCTTCAGTCAAGGTAGCTACCCAGCTTGCGACTCTTAATTCAATAGTCAACTCCTCCATGAGGCTTATTTCATACGCAACCGATGGAGCGAGTAGAGCTGCAGGAACAGGAGTAGCCCTTAGGAGACAATCTTGGTTGCCGCTGTGTCAGTTTGCGAAACCTTTCAGAGCATCCTTTACCAATACCCCCTTTGATGGCTCCTCTCTCTTTGGGCCTCAGGTGAAAGACATGCTTACCAGGTGCCAATAGGAAGGCAAGACGCTCTCTGATGTCGAAGTTGATTTTTCCACTCCTACCAGACCATATCCAAAAGGTCAGAAGGATGGAAAGATGTGGTTTTGAAAATCCCAGGGACCCTTGCCTGATGCACGTGGTGAATTTTCCCCTAGGGGCAGAGGGGGAAATAATAACAATGGCAGATGCCGCCCTTGTGGCAGAGGGGGTCCGCAAAATCAGGGTGACAGAGATACGTTCTCTTCCAAACTCTAATAACATCCCTGAAGTAATGCCCGACTACTCAACTCTGGAGGCAGTTGGGGGAAGGCTTTCATTGTACCCACCCACCTGGCAAAATATTACAAAAGACAAATGGGTACTAGCCATTATATCTGGAGGTTACAAGATTCCCTTTCTTCAACCCCCTTTTGTTTCAGAGAAATCCATCCCAGATGTTCCACCCAGTCTAAGGATTCAGGCAGTCACAGAAGTGTCAAGACTGCTAGAAAAAAGAGCCATCCAGGAAGTCCCCACAGACCAAGTAGGATCTGGAACTTACTCAAGATTCCTTTTAGTGCCCAAAAAGACAGGGGACTGGAGACCAATTCTGGATCTCAGCAGGTTAAACAAATCTGTACAAAAAGAAAAGTTCCGGATGGTAAAGCTACAGTCCGTTCTCCCTTTTCTGGGTCAGGACAATTGGATGTTTAGATCTTCAGGAAGCATACTACCATATAAAAATGGACAGACAGTCCAGGAGATTTCTACGCTTCCAGCTAGGGGCCAGTCATTACCAATTCAGAGCTCTGCCCTTTGGTCTCACCACAGCCCCCAGGGTGGTTACCAAATGCATGGCAGTAGTCACGGCTCACCTGAGACGTCTAGGATTCCAGGTGCTTCCTTATCTGGATGACTGGCTCCTCACTGCTACCACCAAGCAATAACTTATAGAGGCACAAGATTATACCATCATATCCTGTGCTCAACTAGGCATCTCAATAAACTTCGAAAAATCTGCCTCGTTGCCCTATCAGTCTATTACATATATAGGAGCAGAGCTAAACACAAGAAAAATTATTGTAAAATTGCCTCAGGAAAGAGTTTCCATTATTCAAAAACAGGTGTCACTTCTCCTGAGGAGCAAAAGAATTCAAGTCAAATATGTTCTTCAAGCTCTAGGGTCCATGGCAGCAGCCATTCTTCTAGTTCCCTTAGCACGCTTTCACATGCGAATCCTTCAGTGGCTTCTTTTCACACAATGGTCCTTCCAGGAATTACCCATATCTCACATGATGTTAATTACAGAATCTTGCAAAAGACACCTTTCCTGGTGGATGGTCTCCCCACTAGTGACTCAGGGCAGACCTTTCATGGAATCCCATCCGGTTGCCACAGTGACCACGGACATTTCCCTGATAGGGTGGGGGGGCATATTTAGGGAAGACAGACCAAGGCACTTGGCAGCCTCGTGAGTACCACTTGCACATCAACGTTCTGGAGATGAGAGAGGTGCTTCTAGCATTGCAAGCTCTTCAAGACTCTCTCCTTGCCGGGACTATTGCAGTACAGACGGACAATTTGTCAGTGGTTTGGTACACCAACAAACAGGGCAAAACCAGGTCTTACCCCTTGTCTGGAGAGGCCCTCAGACTGTGGCAATGGGCGATTTCCTCACAACGTTTTCTGACAGCAACTCATATCCCTGGGACAGCCAACGTAATAGCGGACAGGCTCAGCAGGGAGATCCTCATGCCTCACGAGTGGTCTCTGAAACAGGAAATTGTGGATCTTATTTTCTGCAAATGGGGCCAGCCTTGCTGCAATCTCTTTGCCTCTCCCCTCAACAACAACTGCAGCAGCTACTTCTTCCTTGTTCCTCCTCCAGGTCAGACACCCAGGGACGCTCTAGTCCACGATTGGCCTCAGGGACTCCTTTATGCATTTCCTCCCCATCCCCCCAATTCCAAAAGTCATTCAGAAAGCAAAATTGTTGGCTTGCAAAATGATCCTCATTGCCCCCCTACTGGCTTCGACAGATTTGTTTTCCATTCCTTCACCCCCACCTGCTAGCCCACCCTTGGGTTTTGGACCCAGTACCGGACCTCCTGACTCATCAATCAGGTGGGCTACACCAATCCCTCCAATCTCTCAAGCTCACAGCTTGGTTACTCCACTTCCAATCCTAGCCAGGCTCCCCAATATTTCCCCCGCAGTGCGTGATATTATTGTTTCCTCCCATAAGACAAATTCAAGGAAAGTCTGTGCTAGCAAATGGAAAAGATTATCTTACTGGGCAGAATCCAGAAATCTAGATCCTTTTACAGCTCCTAGACAGGAGATTTTGGATTTCTTAGCAGAACTGTTTCATTCTGGTGCAGCAGCTGCTACCATCAGAGTACAATTAGCTGCCATTTCTAATTTTCATGTCAGAGTTTCTAACTCCAGCATAATGTCTCACAAACTCTGTAAGGCCTTCATGAGAGGTACATCTCTTCTTAGACCCCCCAGTAAAAGAGCCCCTTCCACCTTGGGATCTCAATTTGGTTCTGGCCTCCTTGTTACTACCACCATTTGAACCAGCAGCATCATGTTCCTTGAAATTTCTCTCTTGGAAAACTCTTTTCTTAGTTGCTATTACTTCTGCCAGACGTGTTTCAGAACTTTATGCACTTTGTCTTTGCCCTCCATACCTAGTTTTTTTCACAAAGACAGAGTTTCTCTGAGAACCAATCCATCTTTTCTAGCTAAAGTTTGTTCAGAACACAATTTAAATTAATCCATTGAACTTCCTGTCTTTTTCCCTAATCATTCCAACAAGGCAGAATACAGATTACACCAACTGGATGTGCATAGACAACTGCGTTTCGATCTCCATAGAGCTAAAGAGATGAGAAAATCAGATCAGTTGTTCCTTTCATTTGCTAACAACAAACAAAGGCCTTCCAGTTTTTAAAGTATCATTGTCAAAATGGTTATCAGACACCATAGCCCATACCTGCCATTTGCGACAAAAAGATCTTCCAACAAAACCCAAAGGTCATTCAACCAGTTCAGTAGCTACTTCGGTAGCGTTTCAATCTAGATTGCCCATAGATTCAATTTGTGCAGCAGCTACTTGGACAGATCCTCATACATTCATTTCTCATTACAAAGTAGATGTGGTCTCCCGGGGCAGGGCTTCCTTTGGTTCCACGGTTCTGAAGAGTCTGTTCCAATGAGCCGCCCAGGATTGAGGTGCTAGGGACGCTGTCCCATCCTGCAAGAATGAAGACGAGATTGGACAACTTAACATAAAGAAGTTATGTACCTACCATAATGTTCCATGTTAGTTGTCCATCTCGCCTTCCTTCTTGCGTCCCTCCCTCCGTCCCCCTTCCTCATGGTTTGAGAGGTGTTTCTCAATGGTTTCACTGGCTAATTTGTTTTGTTATTAGTTGCTTCTCAACCAAACTGTGACAATTAACTGTATCTCCAGTTCTATTAATGGATTATTTTCTATAATCATGTCTAGTGTGAGCTATCTCTAACGAGATCTGGGTAGCTGACGCTGGCCATTCTGGGATAAGGGGTAGCCTTGAGCCAGTAAAGAGCTCTCGAGCTGTAGTAAGTGGCAGAGTCAGAGCCGAGGATCGGCTCCGAATCCATCAAGCAAGAAGGAGGGCGAGATGAAGGACAACTAACATGGAACTTTATGGTAGGTACGCAGCTTCTTTTTCTGAATGGTCTTGATGCAGATGATTCTTTCTTGCCTCTCTCAATAAGATTGGATGTATTTGCTTGACCTCCAAAATACATAACCACACATCAGGATAGCCATAGAGTTTCTTATACTTATAGATCGAAGCCAGCTACTATTTGTTCAGAACCCTCCTGCTTGGTCTAACCGAAGCTGTAGGGTGTTAAAATGTACGGCTCTAGGAAGCATACCAGAAACTTCAAAGGATCAAGATATTTCTCTTATCTATGTTTCCTAGCAGCCCCTGCTGTTGAGAAAGTAGTGATACTAATTATGTACTGTTACTGTTCTAGTCTTTTGGCATCATAGCAAATACTGTAAAATTGCTGACTGTAATGATTATAGGCTATTCTATGGAGACTTCCTTGCCAAGTGATTCTTCTTGAAAAAAAGATTCCTGCACTGCAGCAAGCTGCCTCTGTTTTGGTATTATTGAACACGATTGCTGTGAACTATTGTCTGAAACATCTGAGGCTCTCTTAGCATCTACAGTTTTTCCTAGTTCAGCATCGTCCTGTTTCTTATGTATATCCTGTAGTGGAGCCTAACTCACAGTGGAATCATTTTTCAGTTCGAATCACAGTTTAGAGAGTATACAAGTTCTGCCTTCCATAGTGATTTCACTCTCCCAGTTTGACGGTGGGCAGATGCTTTCACCTTCCACTTCCCATGGTGATGGTTGCCACTGCTATCTGCCAGTGGGTGGGAGTAGACATTGTTAAGGCAGTTTGTGGTCACCACTGAAGGCTAAATTGCACATAAATGAGTTGTAGACAAGAGTAGTCCTTTTGATCTTTCAAGTCCTTCTATGCATTCTCCCATAAGATGCCATTACCATACACACCAGCAACATGATAATGGTATGTTGCATAAACAGGAAGGTAGCAAATACATATGCCGAAGAGGCTAAAAAGGTTTGGGAATGAGCTGTGTTGTCCACTGTCTTTCTTGTAGTAAATTCCTGGAAAGGCTAGCTCCTTAGTGGGAAGGCTCAGTCTTTTCCTCTTGATGCCAAATGAGAGGTCTCTGTACATGAAAATGGCACAGAACCTTTTCTTTCACTAGAAGAAGCCTCTTTGTAATCTTTTTTTCTGCCTTCCTGAACCATGCCAGATGCAGAAACATACCTTCCCGAATGCTTCCTTCAGTGAAATGTCAAACTGATGCTCTGCTCCAAGCATGGCCCCCACGTCTTCTATATGCCTTCCCTTGTATTCCTCTAATTCCCAAATTTATCTAGTCTAGGGTCATTCTTGTCACCCCATTTTGGGTACAGTAAGCTGGTTTTCCTGTTGCATGCCCTCTTGTTCAGTCAAAACTCTGTGTCTGGAGGTACTTAGAACCCATTTTTTTCACCAGTCTGACAAAACTCACCCAGACATTCTGTCCTTCTGTTTGATTGCATTGTTTCTCCAATTGTGTTGAATGGCCAGCGATGCTGTTCACCCTCCCAGGTTGTCCAGATGATTATTTTGCAGTTTGGGCCTCCTCCAGGAGTTCAGGCCCTTCACTGGCTCTGTCCTTGCTATCCTGGGGAATTTGGCATGTGCACAGCTTTAATACAGGATTGAGTTTTAGTTTACCAAAGTTTGTCTGTCACTTCATTTCTTGTTTTAAGATGTGTAACTTTTTTCTCAAGCAGGCCTTTCAGATTACACCTCCTTTTATGGACCCTGTTCCACCTTGAGATCTGAATTTACTTTTAGAAATATTCACTTTCCATCCCTTTGAGGCAGTTGGGCTTAAGTGTCTGGAAGGAAGATACTTTTTAGTTGCTGTCAGTTCAGCAAAGAGAATTTGAAGATTCAAACTTTATGCATAGAGCCACCTTACTTAGAGCTCCGTAAAAACTAATAGCTATACAAAATAATCCATTATTTATGCCAAAGGTGGCCAACAAAACCAAGTTAGATCGTAGTATAAATTTACCTTTGTTCTTTCCAGAATATTTTAAGCAGGAGAGCCATACCTCTTAACCTCTTAGTGCAAGAATTCTGGACAAAAACAAAAATAATGGGGGGACAAAGACCTAAAATGGAGTAAGTTTTAAAATATTGTTTCAATAAACTTAGAAAGTTGATAGAATAACAGGTATTGCATTGGCATGCATTTTTTGAACGTAATGAAGTGTGAAACTCAGACGACTTCAGTGTTCAATGATTTGCCAGAAAGCCACACATTTTTTGAGAAACGGACCTAAAATATGAGGCAAAACTCTGATCATTTTGTGAAAGTCTGGACAGTTGATTGGTATGTGGAGTGTACAGTTTGCATACCTTGGATGTTTTTAAGCAGCTGTGCTGTTATTCAGACAGATTACTATCAACAAGAAGTACTTTGCGATTGTTTGTTTCACATGCCCCAAGAAAGACCTGGTCTGATGTTTCCAAAACTGAACTTATCTAGATGGCTGTCTGAATGCATATAGTTCTCCTATAATAATAATAGTAAACCTTACTCATGGAACACTCAGTCATAGCATTAGCATTTTCTAACATTATCTTTAAGAATGCTTCATTGGATAAAATTTGTGCACCTGCAACATTTGCTTTTCTGCATATGTTTACAAGACACTGTCAACTGGACAGTGGCGGCTGGTGATTTCAAATTAAAGGAGGGCTACAGGAGACAGCTGAATGGGTGGGGCCAATGTGAAGGGGTGTGGCCAACTAGAAAGGGATGGGGCTATGCTCAAAACCACAACAACTGGAACTTTAATTAAATATGCTGCCCTGGATGCCAAACAGTCATTACGAGAGTCCAATCAAGACAAAATGAAGTGTAGAAGAAAAAAATATTTCAATGCGTTGACTACATGACAACTTACTTAATATCCAGATGGAAACAGGTTGTGAGGCATGAAAAAATAAATTACTTTTTAAATACATTACTGGAACGCCAGTCAAAATCAAGTATAAAAAAACAAGCAGCACTCAACTCAAACCACTACTCCTTGCACTGCAGTTCTAATTATAATTTATATTCAGCTTTATAAAATTACCAAGTAACATGCTGAAAGTAGCAATCTCTGTGATTCCCCACTTGTAAAAATGTTTCTTATCCAAAAAAAACCTGCTGCCTGACACAACTATCTACTTGTTTCATGGGGAAGACATGATCAAAGTAAAAAATAAACAGCAAACAAGAAACAAGCTCAAAATAAATTGCTTAAAGGATTCCTGCACAAGTTATGGACCACACATGATAGATTGGCATTCTGTTTAGTTTATGGGTAAAGCCTGCAAAGATGACTGCAAGTCTCCAACAAAAGATGACTGCAAGTCTCCAACAAATGTAATGATCTTCTGAAAATACTGTAATCCTGTCCTTTTATTACAAATACTGTCATATGCATTTCAATACCCAAGGCTTATACATTATCTAGTTATGTAAATATTCTCTGCATGGCAATAACGAAAAGGCTTTCAATGCTGGTAATTCTTTAACAGTATGCTTATTAAAGCTTACTTGCATCTTACAATCTCCGACAAGCTTACCTGATGGTCATTAAATCATTGCTACTTAAACAGAGCAACAGGGCACTGTGACAGCATCCATTTCCTGAATAATAAGAATTATAAAACAACAGTATAAAAATATGACAGAAAACCAGAACATTCTGCAAAATCAAGGAAAGATGAAAAGCCACGGTCGTACGTGTGGTCTACCTTGGATGGGGGGAATACTCTGTACACTTACACTGCATAACTGCTCCCTGCCTTCCTTGGACACATCCAGAGCCACTACAATGGGGAGTGGGGTGCAGCAAGTATGTCACAATTTGAAATGTCTCTGGCTGACGGTGATGGCTCTGACACTCATACCTCTCAACTTCAGAGCAAGAAATCTGGACAAAGCCACACATAGAACTAGAAGTGGGACACAGGCCCAAAAATAAGGACAATTTTTAAATATTGCTCTTATTAACTTAGATAATAGAACAGTAGTAGGTCTTGCATTAGTACACATTTTCTGAAGGGTATGAAATCTGAAACTCAAATGTCTGCCATTATTTTCTAACTTCAATCTTTAATGACTTGCCACTAATTTGCCAGAAAACCACAATTTTATGAAAAACAGACCAAAAATGTGATGCAAAAATATAAAGTTGCCACACAATACAGCTGGACACCTTTTTAATATTAACACTGTTAACTTGAGCAGCTAGCAAAATAAGAGCATCTACATGCATTTCTGAAATAAAAGTAATCTATAACTCTGATCATTACAGTTGTATATAATTGTAAACCCTCCACGTTTTCTTCCAAAATTGCCATTTTGAGGAGGGATTATTAGGGGAGAGCAACATTTTGAGACAAAATTAGGGACATTTGAGAGGTTTGGATATTCCTAATTCTACAAAGCGATTTGCACGTACCTCTCAACCTCTTAATGCAGGAAATCTGGATAAGGCCAGTTATATTGGGGGAACATACAAACACTACTAAAAGTTGCTGTTGTATAAATTTAAGACAGTTGATAGAATAACAGGTCTTGCTTTAGCATGCATTTTTCTGAAGGTTATGATGTCTGAAACTCAATGTCTGTCATTTAGTGACTTCATTCCTAAATGATTTGCTAGAAAACTACAAATTTTATGAACAAACCAAAAATAAGAAGCAAATATCTATTCATTTTGCAAAAATATGGACAAATGAGAGGTATAGTTCAACCATGGCTGTCTGAGTTTGCTACCCTTCCCCCCTCACAAAATCATGGTCGAATTGAGCCTCCCCCCTGCAGCCATTCCAATGTCCCATTCCTTGGTTATTTTGCCACATTTACCATAAACACTGTAATGTGCATACTGCTTTACATCTGCAATGATTTAGATTTCATTTGAAAGTTTTATTTTGCATTTTACAGCACAAACCCTAATAGATATCTGTTAAACAGAGCAATGCAGTCTCACAATGAAAATAGACTTAGCATTAAAACTTCTCTGCCTTTGAAACTCACATGCATTGAAACAGCATTGAAACCCACATTCAAAGAAAATACATTTTGCTAGTGGCAGATAAAGATTAACTGTGGGCTGTTTTCAAAATCATAGGCCCCTTGAACATGAAACATACACATGCTCTTTGATACACCTTCCAGACTCTATTACATTATATTGCTTGTACAATACAGTACAGTTGTTAGAGGGCATTTAAATTTATTGTTTTGAACATTTTTCCAGTAAACAATGAAACAAAATGCATGCACCAATGACAAAACTGCCCAATTCAGAACATTTCCATCATAAAAAGTCTACTCAACCTTCTATAGTCCACCAGTATCAGTAAATATGCACACTCTCTGAAGTAGTAAAATCCACATTAAAGAAATTTGTAACTAATAAAGAGGTTGCCGCTAGCAAACAACTTTATATGTAATTGTTTCATCTACAAATAAAGTGCCTGTTGCCCTTGAAGAATAAATTGCCTATGTTGCATGCATTAAAAAAATGATAAGCTAGTAATACCACAATAGGGAATGGATGGCAAACTGATAACAGGTTCATAGTTACTAGGTATCTTTGCCAAAAAGGACTGCAGCATCCACCCCCTTTACAACACAGTACAGTATCAGCAATGCATCTACCTACTGTGGGAGTAGAACCCACATCCTTCTGGATCAAAGCAAGTACACTACCTGTTGTGCTATTAACAGTGCAAGCAGACTTAGCATAAGCAGCACTAAACTTTTGTTCCCCTGCAGCTCTCAGCTCCTTGTAAAATCTGCTCGACACTCAGCTGTATCTCTGAACTTTGCAGCACAAGAAATCTGGAAAAACTCAAAATTTATTGGGGGGGGGGGCAAAATCCCAAAAAACAGGGACACAGTTTAAACATTGCTTGTATAATGTTGGAAAGTTGCTAGAATAAAATGCTGTGTTACCACCATACATTTCACTGCCATGTCTTGAACCCAGGGGACCCTGTGCAAAACAGTCAGAGAAACATAACACTATGCCAAATCAGCTGAAACAGAGGAAGACAAACTTAAATGGCTACCATTTAGTGAATTCAGTTCTCACCATAGCTGTCAACCTCTTAGCAAAAAACATGTGGACAAAGCCAGTAATGGGGGGAATACAGCCCCCAAACATTCAGTGAATTCAGTTCTCACCATAGCGCTCAACCTTAGCACAAAATACCTGGATGAGGCATGGGCAAATTTCAAATATCCATGTTATAAACTTAGACAATTGCTAGAATAAAAGGTTTTGTGTTACCATGTACATTCTGAAGAATATGAAGTCTGAAATTCAAATGCCTGTTATTTTTAAACATTTGTTAACCAGGAAACTAGTCTGACTTGGAACAAAACAAAGCCAATTTTCAGCAGAGCAGGGAGAAATACTCCAGACACATCTTTGTAAAGGATGGGAGGACATGCAGACTCCACACAGAAGGCACCCCAGCCAAGAATCAAACCAGAGAACCTGTAGCTGTCAGGCAACAATGCTACCAGTGCACCACTGCACTACAAACCTTTGCAAGGAAAAATGAAGATGCAGAAACCACAGATTTTATGAGGAACAGAACAAATATGAGGCAAAAATCTGCAATTATTTAAAAATAGTGGTGGGTAGAGAATTCAGGTCCTTGCCACCTGCATCCAAGGTACACACACAAACACACACACGCACACACACACCCAGCGCTCGACTTCAACGCTTCCCTGCAAGAGCTTAAAACTCAACTTACCTCTCCTGATTGGTCCTGCGCTCGAATCCCCGCGAGAGCTTAACCTCACCTCTCTCCTGATTGGTCCTGTCTGTGGATCAAGCAGTCTGGAGCTCCTCTGTTCTGTGCGGTCGTCTACCGCACAGATTCCTGGGCATCTGTGGGGCAGAAGATACCTTCCCTGTATCTGGACTGCTGACTCAGGCAGTCAGAATTCGCACAGATTCCTGGTCATCGGCGGCGTAGTCTGAGTGTGTCCGCGCATGCACGGAAGTTCCAGTACTCGTAAAAAAATAAATTTTTTTGTTTTTTTAATTTTATGTTTCACATTTTTATTTCTTTTGTTTCTAGGTGGGAGGGCTGCAGTCCTATAGCACGAGCCGCCCCTGCAACTGGATGTGAGCTGTAGGTCTGCATTTGGAGTTTCTGTCATCCATAGTATCCTTTTTTGGTGGTACGTAGGAGGGTGGACTAGGAAGTTTGTTCTACAGTTGAAGAGGATGGACAAGATTATTTCAGATATGAAAGTTATGTACTTACCATAACTTGCCATAAGATATCGACAGGCGATCTGTGTATCTGATTTCATTATACCAACCCGCCATACTCCTGTCAAGGAATTGCTGTGTAGGAGGTTTATTAAGGCTATGTCTTTAACAGCAATAGGTGATACCTTTAACTTGCTGGCAGGTGGCACTATTGGTAAGGAGGTTGTGGGGAAGAGCAGAGTAGTAGGAGATTTGGGAGAAGAGTTGGAGGTCTGGAAAAATCTTGGTTCTGAGCTGACCTTAGTCCCAAGAGGTAGAAGAAGACTTAGATTTTGAAGGACCCAGGTCGCAAGCCTAGATTCTCTCTTCCTATTTGTTGTGCCTAAAGACAGTGGCATCCCTCCAGGAATCTGGGACAGCCAGTGATGGATACTCCAGCCTACAGTCCTCCTGTGCCTCTAGTCAGACAGGTTGATTGCCCAATTTCTACCTGTGTCCTGACATAATCTTTTATCAAGTTGTCAGAAAAGGCCAAGTCATCTCTGAGTCTTTTATGCCAAGACTACTGACACTGAAACAAGACCCTGCTTCTTTTGTGGTTAGTTTAGATTATGGGAAATTAGTAGGGGCTAGTGTGATGGTGAAGCACCAGTTTGGCTGGGGCCTGTGTTCTATCAGGACCTTCAGGCTGGGGGTTAGTGTTCATAGGTTCATAGGTTGGTACTAGGCTATCAGCCCTAGGGCCTATACAAGCCTAGCCATAACAATTCCCTGGCTATTTCTTCCCACATTATTTACTTTCCTGGACCCCTGTCTAGCAGGGCGACTGACGTGATCCCTGGGGTGAATTTCCTTTCTCCCATCCAATCGTCAAGGTTCCTCTTGAAGAGGTCCAACGAGGCACTCTGCTTGACATGTATGGGCAATCTATTCCAGAGTCTGGGGAGTCTCTGGGTCAGGAACCTATCCCTCCAGCATGTTTAGTTTATTGTGATGACAAAGTTTAGATCCCTGGAGTGTGTAGCTCTGAGGGATTGGGATTTCTTTAAGTGTAGCATGTCCAACAGCTCTGGGTTTGACATGGCCTTGCATGTTAAGCAGAGATCGCCTCTGAGTAGACGATATGCGACAGAGTATAGCTGGAGTTTTTTAAGGCGGTCAGCGTAGGGCATCTGCTTTAGGCCTGTGATTCTTTTAGTGAGGTATTTCTGAGGCCTTTCCAGTTGTTGCAGATGTCTTGAGAGGTACATACCAAATGGGGCATTGTATTCTATAATGGGTCTAATGAGGGATGAGTACAGTGGGACAATGACCTCCTTTTTTCTGGATGAAAAGCCCTTCGTGATGAGGTGTGCCACATAGAAGGATTTCCTGACTGTTGTGGCGATGTGGTTATCGAATGTGAGACCACTGTCCACCTGTGTCCTTAAGTCTCTTATCACACTTTCTGTGTTTAGTGTACTGCCACCTATATGGTAATTCATGGATACATGTTTTTTCCCAAAGAGGATAACAATACATTTCTTGGCATTGAGCTTGAGCCCATGGCTCTTGCACCAAGCATCTGTTTCTGTAAGGCCCTTTTGTAGAGTATCCACATCATTTGGGGATTCAATAATGGCTCCCAGTTTGCAGTCATCTGCAAACTTTGTTAGCCAGAGTCCCTTAGTGTTGACCTGTACTTCAGAGAAGTAGATGCCAAACAAGAGCGGCCCCAGGACTGAACCCTGAGGTACTCCACTTGTCACTTGTCTGGAGCTGGATTTGGAGTTGGCTACTTTTACAGTGTGGGTTCTATCAGTAAGCCATTTAGCAACCCATTGGGTGACATAGGGATTAATGCCCACATTAGTAAGTTTATCTATGATTCCAGAGTGGGGGATGGTGTCAAAGGCCTTGGCAAGGTCTAGATAGGCTGTGTGGACCACCTTACCCTTGTCCATGGCTCTGGAGACTGATTCAAAGAAGTCCATCAGGTTCAGGAGACAAGATCGGCCCTTCACAAACCCAAACTGGGTGGGGTCCAGTGTTTGAAGGTTGCCAATGTCTTTCTTTATAAGTTCCATGATAATACGCTCCATGGCCTTGCAGATAAGGCTTGTCAGACTGATGGGACGATAGTTTCCAGGATCTAAGGTGGATCTCCCCTTGTGGATTGGGATAATTGTAGCTCTGTGCCACTCAGTGGGCACGAAACCTGAGGTGAAGCTATGATTAAACATGACACTTAGGTGAGGTGCCAGTTCATATTGTAGTTCATGTAGTACACAGCCCGGGATGTCATCTGGTCCCATGGATGCTGTATTCTTGGCTTTAGAGAGTGCGTTTTGTACCTGTGTGGCCGTTATTACTGGAATTTGGCAATCTTCCGGTATTGAGATGGGCCATTTAGGGGGTGAGAGGGGGGTGAAGTTGGCACTGAATCGATCTGCCAGGATATTGGCAATATCCTTCGGATCAGTATATTTAATGCCATTCTGTTTTAGCTCAGAGCAGATCTGAGCATTGCCATTTAGATTTTTGACATAGTTATAGAATGCTTTGTGATTGTCTTTGGAATCTTTGGCAATTTTATTTTCGTAACTAGTTTTGGAGGATTTTATGAGGCATCTCAGTTTCTTACTGAGGCTAGTAAGGGAGTTTTTTGCATCCTGGGATTTTCCTCTTTTCTGAAAAAGTTTCTTCCTTTTGTTGTAAAGTTTGTTTATGGCAGGGGACCACCAGATTGGCTTCCTTTTTTTGGATGAGAGCATTTTGGTTCGATTTGGGATGGCACGATTCATGCATGAGTGGATGTGCTCGTACAGTGCCTTAGTGTAGGATTCAGCAGTTGAACTTTCAGTTCCCGTCTGCATGGGTGTCATGAAGTTTGTCACTTCTGACTTGAGTAGCATGAAGTTGGCTTTGGAGAAGTTTTTATGGTGGTTTCTTTACTGGGGGTGGGGGGGATATGGATGTTAAGGGTGATTAGCTTATGGTCAGACCTGACTAACGAGGGGGTGACCATAGGTATGGAGCATTGATTTCCCATGTTGGTAATGACCAGGTCTAGGATATTGGAGCCCTGGTGGGACTATGGATTAGTTGATCCAGGGCGTTGGAATTTATGAATTCCAAGAACCGTTGCGCAAAGGTGTTGGGACATGAGTAGTTTTCCCAGTTAATGGCAGGGTAGTTAAAATCACCCAGTATTAGGGTGTTTGGTTCTATCTTAATATTTTCCAGTATGTTTAGAAAGGTGTAGTGAGAATCTTGGGGTATGGTGGGGGATCTGTAGCAAGCTACAATTTGGATTGCAGTCTTACCTAGTGTTAGTTGCACTTGGAGAATTTCAGACACATTGTGTTGGCCAACTAGCCTGGTGGTGTGAATATCCTTGGTGAATATTGACACTCCTCCACCTTTAGTGTTTCGGTCCTGGTTTAGTGGCTGAAAAGTGTGGTAAGAGTTGTAGCCTGGTATTGCAGGGGTGCTCTCTGGAGCCTTGAACCAGGTCTCAGTTACTACACAGATATCGATGTTCTCCATTTTTAGGAGTGCCTCGAGAGAGTGCATTTTGAGGTTTAGACTTGTAGCATTGAGTAGCATTACCTTCAGATTTTGCATGCTTGTACCTGTTACGGTGGTGGTTTTGTCCTTTGAAGTTTGCCTAAAAAAGGCACTATAGGGGTGGCAAAAGCCTTAGCCAGTAACCTGAATCCCAGGGGCGACAGGTGCAGACCATCTCTGGCAAAGCATCGTGGTCTGTCAGTCATGTCATCCCAGGCAGACAGATACTGGATCCCCTTTGAATGACACCATAAGCTTAGCCAATTGTTGAAGTCAATCATTTTATCCTTATATTGTGGTATCATTCTGGGTGAAGGCAGGATGCTACTCAGGGCTAGGGTCATACCTGCCTGGGCCACATGATCCGAGAGCTCTTCCATGTCTCTTTTCATGTAGTCCAGGGAGGTACGTCTCAAGTCATTCACTCCAACATGGACAATGACAGAGTCATATTTGTACTTGTTGTGGAGTGACTTGAGTGCATACGTCGTTATGTGGCGGATCCTGGCACCCGACAGGCAGCTGACTGTAATTTTCTCCTTATTCAACCTGGTGAGAGGGACATCAGTGTACCGGACTATAGAGTCACCTATGACTAAAGTGTTAGGTACATTGTCTTGCCTTAGGGGCTGTTGCTGGGTGGCACACTGGTATTGTGAACTATGTGACACATTGGTTGTGATTGGTGTTTGTTGGCGTTTCAGCTTCAGAGGTCTTTGTTGCTTGAGCAGGTTACAGTTATGAGCCTCTGCATATGTGGATTTAGTGTTGCTATATGTGGGTGTTGGTGGTGCGGGTTTAGAAGGGCTATGTGTTGCTTGAGGTGTAGTGTGGGTGTTAACCTTCTCCTCTTGACTGTTTAGCACAATCTTGGGTGGAGAGAGCTTTGCTTCCATTTTGGCTATGTAAGTGCATCTCTCACAGGTTGTAGTGTTGCGTGGTAGGAGGAGAGGGTTGTCTGTGTACATGAGGCAATTGCTGCATTGCCCCAGTATTTTTTATTTTATTTTACATTTGTTGACCGGGCTAGTCCAACTGGATACATGTCCATTTTCAGTGGAGGCCCGGGGAGAAAAGCTCCAGTTTAAAAAAACATAGTAAAAAACAGTGTAAAACATACTACAAAAACTTACAGTAATATTTGATACAAAAATTAGAAACGGCATTAGTAAGAAATAAATTCATCTTAGTTTAACAATATTTAAAAAGGAGTAGGAAAAAAAAATGAGTGGGAGAGTTAAGCGTGATTAAGTAGTACTTGTGAGTGACAGTGTTAGAAATCAAGAAGGAAGGCTAGTATAAAGAATGATAGATGCAGGGTTGTGGTTAAGAAAAATGTGTTTTCAGGGTATCAGTTAATTAGAGAAAAAAAACAGTTAGGATTGGTACAAGAGCATAACCAGTGGTTAGAGAAGAAAAGTTTTAGGTTAGTTTTAAATAGCGAGAGAGAGATTAGGGTTGTCAGTTCTTGTGGTAATTGATTCCATATTTTACCAACTGAATTAGATAATATGGAATCACCTGCTAAGTTATTTGATAAGCAAGTATGAATCAACATTTTGTTAGCAGAGCGCAGATTCCTCAAGTTATTGTATGGTCTTATGAAGGTAGAGAGAATTGGGGTGTTGTTGGGTTGGTACAGGGCTTTGTGGGCGATTATAAGTTGGTTGAATTGTAATAGGTGAGGTAATTCAAGCCAGCCTAGTTGTTTTAGATTCTGACAGTGATGAGTCCTGTATAGAGAGTTTGTAGCAAATCTGGCAATATTGTTATATGATTTAGCTAGTTTGTTAAGATTATTTTTAGAAAGATTGGTATATATGGGGGAAGCATATAACAGGGTAGAGATTAAGTGGGTTCTAGCTATGGTGGTTCTGGCTACTGGTGTCAGGAAAGGTTTTATTCTATAGAGGGATCCAAGTTTTTTTGTTAATAGATTTTATTGTAGTATTTATGTGAGTGTCAAACTTCAGTTGATTGTCAATTGTAATTCCTAGGAGTTTGGTGGTGGGGTCTGGAGAAATAGTGGTACCATTGTTGGATGTAAGCTTAAAATGAAGAGGGGGAGACAAGTGAGAGGGTGTAAAGAGTAGTAGCTTGGTTTTTTTGGGGTTAAGGAGAAGACAATGGTTGGAGAACCATTGTTCTGTAGTGGAGAAGGCTTTTTGTGTTAGAGAATGAAGTTCTATTAGCGATGAGGCTGAACATATGATGGTAGAGTCATCAGCGTATTGGATGCAGGTAGCGAGTGGTTTAGAGAGATGAAGGTCATTTATGAAAATGGAAAACAGGAGTGGACCTAAAATAGAGCCCTGAGGGACACCTATGGAGGTGGGCAGGAAGTCTGAAAGATGGTTTTGCCAGAGAACTGCTTGTTTGCCCAGATTCACCAGGTGGACAGGAGAAATCACCGGAAGCTGACCCTTGGACATGCTTGGTTTGGGGCTTTTTTTTTTTTTTTTCTTTGTAAAGTATAGGAGCCGTTTCCTTAACAAGGTACTTTGCAATTATAGGCTGTTTAGTGCCTACTATTAATTTCTCCTTGTTAACAAGAAGAGTTCAGTGTTTGTATGAGTTTAAGGCTTCCTAGTGCTTTCCAGCAGGTATTAGAGAAAGTGCTAGTCACAGGGATGCTTAAAGGTAAGATTGAAAAGAATGCACTCTGCAGTGTGCACTAGAGAAGTTAGATGTGAAAGTAACTTGAGTTTTACCTGTTTAAAAAGTTAAGGTTTAGTGGAGAGTTACTATTTTTAAAACAGCAAGATGGATTGAAAGGGGTGGTCACTTTTGTATTTTGGTACTATGAAATACTGTAGGGTGGCCAATAAATTTAAATAATTGAAGGGGTGGGATTTCAAAAATGATGATTTTGTGATTACTCACATAAGCCAGTGAAAGTAGAGAGAAATGAGATATATGGTCAGATTAACATAAGAGGCGGGCAACTAGAAAGACAGTGGTATTTAACAAGACAACTTAAATGGGTGGGAGGGCGAGAAAAAATTCTGCCTGACTCAAAAGAGAGAGAGCTGTGGTCTCTTTTGAAGCTTTAATATGCTGTTAAAACAGAATGCAAGCAAAACACAAGGTAAAGAAAACAAACTACAGTATTCAAAATATAGAAAGGCAATACAGTAATACAAAAAATAAAAGCAAACTAACCTTTCCTTCACAGCAAAGTGTAGCAGAGTCTGGATGAGCCTTTCTGGTAAAGCTCTGAAATGTTTTAGTTTACTCCTTAAATAGAAATTTTAGTTCCTAGCTCCACCCCCTCTGTTAACAAGTGATTAACCTTAAGTGACCTCTTCTCTCTTATGAATGAGTCCTTAATTAATCAGTGTGCCTTTTCTACCTGCTTCATTTGCCTCCAGGCACAGATATTCTTCATCAGTGGCACTTATCTTTGTGGCAGTCACCCCCCTTGAAGTCAGCATCTGTCCCTGTAGTGCTGGCACTGATTGATTTCCCCTTCTGTGACTCTAGATACCTTGACATTTCTCTAAGTGCCATTTTTGTTTTTGCTGAAGGAATTGTTCGCATCACTTTCTAGGTTAACTGTTTCAAGGTTTACAACGGCAGCACTGAAAGAACCCCTTGTTTTTACTCTCAGGGCTGGCACAGTAGCATTGATGAGGTTGGTGTAATCCTTCCTTGCTCATGTTAGAAGAGTGCCAGGGTGTTTCAGTCTCAACACTGAGCTGTGCTCTGCATGTATGTGCCTTCTGTGGAAGGTTGGGGGCTGGGCTGGCAACTCGACATTGTAAAACTCCACTGCCAATCATGAGCAGACAGGTGATCCGCTGTGGCGACCCCTAACCGGGAAAAGCTGAAAGAAGAAGTTTAGTAATTTTTCTAAACCTAATAGATTGTTGTTTGCAGTCTCTCCTGTTCAGCAACTTGACAGATATGTTCCTGACACTGTTTTAAGTGACTCACTTTGTCGTCTTCATGTTATCACAAATCCACTTTTATTTTCATTTCTGAATTTTCTTGTTATTTATCATAAATATAAGGCTTTTTGAAAATTATCATGGCCAGTTGTAAATAATATAGAAATGACTTAGTCCAGATTTATGTCATTTTCTAATATAATGTACTCTATTTTAGACCTGCTGTTTTCTGCTCATTCACCTTTTTAGTGTCTCTTCATTTGTTATTTTTAAGGTATAATTTTGAAAAATTTTCAACAAATTCCCCCACAGCTGTTAGTTGCTTTATCCATTTATTTTTTGTGTAATTTCTCTCAAAAATGATGAATAGTTTCTAAACTGACCTGGCTAAGCACTAAAAACACCTGTCAAAAAATCAGGATCTATTCTTTATTTACAAGTATATTTTGATTGGTCACCTTATCCAGTTTCCCTAAATGTGACTGCATAATCCATTTTCATTTATGGAGCAGTGTAAACATTCTGTATTTGAAATTTGTAGCTTCACTTGTTAGCCTCATCAGTGCTGCATATACATTCACTATTTACATGTTCTTGTTTTTGACTGAAGTTAACAAACCTCCTTTTGTAAGGTATTTATTTTTCATGTTGACTTTAAATGCTTCACAGCCTTTTCAATTTAAAGTATCATTGTTAGTTAAACAAAATTCCTGCAAATTAATATAAGCATTCTAAATATCTCTAAAACTCTTGTCTCTCAATTTACTCAAACTCCCTCTTATATTCCATGTATTACATATTACAGAGATCTCCAAATATTGTTTTTCATTTTCACTTGAGTAATTGTCAGTATGACCTCAATCTTACATTTGAATTATACTGAATGTATTTCTAATTTCATTTGTTCTGGTTCTTTTTCAGTTTTGCTTTTGACCTTTTATTATATTGTGTACAACTGACTGCATTCTGTTGCTCTTTCTATCCACAGTGTGTGCTTGACATCTAAATTATTTTTAAACTATGTTTCAAATATAAGTATTAAAGATTTTGTAATATTCTATTGTGTTCCTTTCCATAATCTTTGAACAGTCATATATCAGTATCACAACTTTTCTTTCTTATTTATCCTCATCTGTCTACTTTGTATCCCCAAACTTTGTTCCTCTTCTTCTATTCTTGGTAACATATTTATTTTTTACCATGCCCTTCTGAGGTTGAACTATTTGTCATTTTCCTCAATCTGCACTAATATTTTTAATATATTTAAGTTCCGTTTTCCATCAATAAAGATGAAGTGGATTCCCATTATCATAAATAATAGTTGCAAAGTCTGCAGAAGGAATTACACATTTTCCGTTCTACATTATCAAACTGTTCTCTGTAGTTTCTGCTATATCCAGTTGAGTCAGAATATCACCAGGTTTGACATTTATATTTTTTTCAAAGAAATATGATCTTTGAATCTTTTTAATATTGCATAACTTCTGAATATATTTTCTGAAATTCTAATCTATGCAGATGTTCTTCGTGTTTCACTGTTGCAGTCATCACATTTGGGTTATCTGCTTGCATTAGCCCTCAGTTGGCCTGATTATCAAAGTCTTGGGTTCTGCGTCAGTTGGTCTCATCTTCCATGACGTCAGGTATTCAGGGGTATAAAGCATGCAGCCGACGCAATTACATCAGTCTTTCTTGCCATGTGGTGCCTGAAGCAGAAGCAGTTTGCAAGTGCCGGTCGGCCAAGTCCTGAAATTTTCGTTTTTGAGTTTCAGATCCAAAGTCTTCAACCAAGCTAAGTACCCTGTTGGGGATCCTTTTTCTTGCTCTAAACCGATGTCAGTAAAAGTTAACAATTGTATTTCTTGTGAAAAGCAAATACCTCATAAAGATTTTCATTCGTATGGCATTCCTTGCTTAGGCCCAGACCACAACGTACCTCGATTTCAGTTTTGTGCTTTATTCAAACCTCGTGCTATACGTCGTCGGTTCATTTACGCATCTAAATATTTTGATACTCTGTTCAATTATCCTGAAATGGCTTAGGTAAGCCACCCGACTACCGACATTCCGAAAAAATGCAAAGATAAAGACAGAGACAGACCGCTTAAGTCCAATGCTGCCGACGACACTTCTAAGCTAGTCGTCAGTTCGCCGGTACTCAGTGAGGCACTTTCGCAGTCCCTGATACCCACTGCTTCAGATTCGCAGGCCTCTACTGAGACCCATTCAGAGTCTGGTATGCCACGAGATGCTTCTTCGACTGTGAAACCTGCGGATGTCTCTACCTTGGATGGGTCCGGAGCCGCTGTGCAGGCACATGCTTCTGAGGGTGTATTCAGGCCTACTGACTTGCATATTAAACCAATGCCATTTTCTTCTTCAAGGCCTAAAACTCGATCCATGCCTAGAAAACTGATGCCCAGACCGCATGGTCAGGCCCCTATGCCTAAAAAACAAATGATAAGAATGGCTGGAGACCTTATTACTCTAATCAGTGGAAGCCATCCTTCTCCCTCTAAGAGACCTAGGACTGATTTTCCTTCTGATTCTTCTGATCAGGATTTTGAAATTTCTGTTTTCTCTGATGACCAGGATTTCCCTTAGCTACCTGTGAGGATTCTGATGCAGAGGACTCCATTCCCTCTGCTTCCCCGCCAGAGGATTTCTCTTTTGGTGAAACCTTGCATACTCTTAGGGAGCATTTTTGCTGGGAAAGTCAGGATTACTCTGACTCCAAAAAGAGGCTTAGGGAATTCTTACTCCTGCCTCAACACAGGCCTTTAGCTATCCCTCCTGTACTGGACATTGTAGATGATGCCTTCTCGGAATCTAGCCTGACCCCTGCCTCTCTACCTCCTGCTCCCAGAAAAGCTGATAGGTATTACAGGTACCTGACTCTCACAAGTTCCTCTGTAAAAATTCTACTGTGGATCCTGAGACCATTTCACAGGGACCCAAGGGCATTAAGGCTACTACTGCCAAAAATCCTACCCCCTCTGATAGAGATTCCAGGGCGCTGGATAGATGGGGTAAGAAGGTATACACTTCTGCAGTCTTGGTCATTAGGGCCTTAAACTGCCAGTTTCATATGTTAAAGTATCAGCAGCATATTATTGGGTTGCTTAAACAGAAAATGATGTTGATTCCTGGCTGTGCTGAAAATAAAGATTTACAGGATTTAATGCATTCTGCTGAACAAGTTGGAAAACATATTTTGCAATGTGGTTTTGATTCATTAGAGGCATCTTGCAGGGCTGCTGTCATTGGGTCTGTACTTATAAGGCATGCTTGGCTTAAGGAGCAATCTTTGCCAGATCATGTTAAAGCTAAATTACTGGATGATCCCTTAAACCAAGACCGCCTGTTTGGCAACAGAGCAGAAGAAGTATTTAAGAAGATGGAGGAAAAAGCTAAATCTATTCAAACTGTTAAAGATTTCCTGCAAGTACAGCCTCACAGATTTAGTCGGCATTAGCCCTGTAAGAATTGGTCCTTTCCTGCCTCTTCCAGGCCTTCAGTCCAAATCCAGAACAAGCAGAGCACCCAGGCTTCAGTCCCAAGGTACTCACAGGCCTAAGCAGTGGGGGGCTCCCACTTCCAAAGCAGGGAGTAGTAAGACTCCCCCCCCCCCCCCCACCATGGTAAACGTTCTCAATGACTTAACTTTAAACCTTCCAATCCCTGCTCAACTGACTGTTCCTTTAGAGGGAAAGATTGCACTGCATGCAAAAAATTGGGAACTCATTACCCAGGACAAATGGGTTTTAAATATAGTTTCCCAAAGATACAGATTCCACTTCCACTCCTTACCAACCCCAAACAGTTGGCAAGACCTACCCCCAAATCAGTGGCATAGGAGACCTGACTTTACTTATAGAAGCACTGTCCCGGAGAGTGGATAACCTCTCTAAGAGGTTAGATGCATCAAACGGAACTCAGAATGGAGTGACAACAAATCGTAATCTGGTTTCAGCATCAGCATATCCGAGGGCGGAAATGCAGGTTACACAGGAAACTGCTTACCCGAGCAGTTTTAGGAGTGAAATGAGTTCCTCTGAAGCCACCCATCCTTCCTATTCAGCAGCAGCAATGAACAACAACTTGAATCAACCAGGGGGAGGTACAAGCCCTACCAACGAATTGAGGACCAACAGTGGACTAATAAATATCGACGGAACACCCTCTGGGCTTATTGGAGCTCCTAATTTGGAACATTGGTTATCTACATCACTGGGGTTCAACACTGAGAGCGAGGACCTACAGGAGGAGTCGGCTGGAGGGGTAGCCGATATTTCTTCATTACTGCAGCAATTTGACAACCGGTTAGTAAAGTACAAAAAACTACAGTTAGAAATAAATTACTTGAAATAGTGTATCAGCGAGGGTATTGTACCTAAAGGGCTGAGGAGTTGGCAATACCCCACGGGTCTGATAGAGGGGTCTGATTTTCTTAAAGACCTGTTCAAATTATTCAACAAACATGGTTTAGAGTTATTGGACTTGATTTGCACCCATTATAAAAAAGAATGCTGAAGTCCTAGTCAAGGAGGCTACATAATTGGATACTTTAATAAAGGCTGATGCAGCTTTTCAGCGATACAGGTTTGAATATGAGAGGACATATTCAAGCATAGACCAGTATATGGTCAAACTTAAGGCTATGAAAGTTAAGAAGCTGCAGAATGACAGGCAAGCTTACTCTACAGGCACAGTGTACCCTAAACCACCTTCTTCTCAAACTAATTCTTTGCAAAATAGGAATGGGACTGTTGAACTTGCACATACGACAGGCGAACATGTAGAAAGTAATGATGAATCTAACCATACACACAATACACCAGAACCAAGGAGAAGTGCACGTATAGTGAACATGTAGAAAGTAATGATGAATCTAACCATACACACAATACACCAGAACCAAGGAGAAGTGCACGTATAGTGAACATGTAGAAAGTAATGATGAATCTAACCATACACACAATACACCAGAACCAAGGAGAAGTGCACATTTATCAAACAGTAGAACAATAGAGAATAATGAGGCAAATTAAACAATGGAGGAAGGAAATTTTCAGAACAGAGCACTGAACCACTGCCCTTATCCAGTACCCCAAAATGGAAGGGGGGGCCGAACCACAAAGCCAGAACAACAATACCAACACGAACAAGAGGAACAGGCGCAGATAATTTATGGAAAGGAGCAATCTGAACACACCTGTGAGATCGTATATAACTCTGACCGTGACTTTAAAATATATAATTATACAATGATGAATATTGAACAGAGCTTGGCAGATTTTTTAGCCAAGGGGCAGAGCTTTGTTCCTTCATGCAAATTGGACATTGCAAATACACTTATAGACCTGAAACTTTTCGTAAGATAACTAAACTTTAGGGTGTTATTTGGTCAAGACAATAATGTCATGAATGAGTATAAATTGGCTAGTACATTTTATCTACCTTTACACCCTACTTTGCATCTTTTCGAACACATTTTTGAGTTGGACTTACGAAGTATAATAGAACAAGGCAACAGGCAGAATATATTTCTCCAAAACACTAGTAAGAATGAAAAATTGTTGTTAGAAGGGCTAAGACAGGGAACGATACGTGTAATACAACCTGATAAGGGGGGTGGGTTGGCAATTATGTTTACTGAGGATTGCATCAACAGGACGGAAAATGTGTTGAACAGTGAAACTTATGAGGAAGTCTCTAGATCAGAGGTTAATAGAGCTTATTCAAGAATTAAATCTTGGTTAAATGATCTGTTCATTGAGGCTAGGATTAATATAGACCTCTTCAACTATTTAGTAATGCTAGCCCCAAGAATCCCAATATTTTTTGGAATACCAAAGGTCCATAAAAGTATAATAAATTCCCCCATGAGACCGTTGGTGGACGCAAGGCACAGTATCACGTACTCCCTGGCAAAGGTCATAGATCAAAAGTTGAAGAGATGTGTGACTCAGGAGAGTCAAATTTGTAAAGACTCCTGGACCTTCCTCTCAAACATTAATGCAATACAGTTTAACCCCATTTATAATTTTATTACAGTTGACATAAAAGATCTATACTCTTCTATTCCTCATGTAGAAGGAGTAGAATGGGTAAGCTATATGATGCGCAGTAAAGGAGCACCTGGGGATGAAGTTTCTCTTGTATGTGAACTCATAGACATAGTGCTAACACAGAATTTTATAACTTTCAACAACAAGTATTACTTGCAGAAAGTTGGGGTAGCCATGGGTTCACCATGTGGTGCCAGCCTAGCGAACTTATTAATGGCATATTGGGAGTGGCATTTTGTGAGAAACAATGAAGTGATTGCCAACCGGATTATCCTTTACACTAGGTTCTTGGATGATATTTTTATGATTTATAATGGGGACGAAAACTAAGCTATAGATATTGTTACTTATTTTAACAATACAACCCAGTTTTTTACATTCACATTTTCTTTCAGCACTAAATCAATAGCCTATTTGGACGTAAACCTCAGGAAAGACATCATTACCAACAGTTATTCTGCATGAATTTTCCGGAAGGAAACTTAATCCAATACATTCCTTCACTTTACTAGTTGTCATCCATTGCATCAAAAATGTTCAGTAGTCAAGGGGCAATTAGTAAGAGCTGCCCGGATGGTGACCAGTAATGATGAATTTGTGTTGGAATGCAATAACCTGAGGAACATGTTTAGGGTAAGATGTTATCCAGAGCAAATAATCAATGAATTGATTAGAGAAGTCCAGGATAAGAGAGCCGGTGTTTTTTACAAACCAATTTTGAGCATTAAGGGTAAGATAGGAGGTAACAATGTGGGGGACATGAGTATGGTACCAAGGACGAGAGAATACAGTACTAAAGCCCTGATTACTAGATATAGTGTCAATGGTCCAGCTTTATACTCCCTTTTTAACAAAAATTGGTCATTAATTTTGAATGACAATGTTCTCAGGCATAAATTCTGTGAAGCACCAAGAATAGTGTTCCAACGAGGGCAAAACCTGAAAAATATATTACAATACAAGGCAAAAGGTGTAAGTACACGAACAGGTATGGGTAAATGTAATATGTGTAACTTTTGCAAACACATGCAGGTTGGCCAGTGCTTCACGTTGAGGGAACAGAAATATGTGACCAAACATAAGTTCAACTGTCAGAGTAGAGTAGTAGTTTACATGGCTCAGTGCCAGCACTGTCCAGCTTTCTATATTGGAAAAATGGACCCCAAATTAAGGGAAAGAGTATATGAGCATGTATATTGTATTTCCAAAATGAAAAAAGAAAATGCACTAGCTAGACATGTTGAACCATTTCCAGATCATACATTCAAATTTAGGGCTATTGACTGTGTGAATTCAAAAAGAGGTGGTCCCGATTCATTAATGTTGGAGAAACTTGAATTGAGGTGGCAGCTTTGTGCAGACGCCTGCCATTTTCCAGGATTGAATGAGGTGTATTCTATCCTGTGTATTCTTAAATTGAAAAATCTAGAGCGGTAGATTCATGAAAGGTGCAAGTCCATACCCTCTGGTTGCAAAGTGCTGTCATGTGGACAGAATGGGTCAGGATAAATTATTTTAATATTTTAATTTTCATCAGAATGAAGACATTAAAAATAAAAATATACATGAAATAATGTTGATTATGAATTTTAGGCTAAATATTTTAGTAAGAGTATATTTAAGGCATTACTTGTAAAATATTGAAATAAATGTTATAGTTAATAATATGTGGATGTTATAGGGAAGGGTGTCTTTAAATGGAGGTGTGTGATAAGTGTCACATGATTGGTGACTTTATTTAAACTTTGCATTTGTACATGTCTGTTATCTGAAGAAGTCTCCCTATAAGGCGAGACGAAAAGCGCTTAATAAAACTGACTGTATTTTTTACCTGTGGGTGACCCAGTGGAGTGATTTCCTAGCTTTTTTTATCCATTTTGTGTTTTTTTTTGGCTTTTCTGGTGTAAACAAATGGGGGAGCCCAGAGATGGACCTTTTTGCCTCCTCCGAGAACTACCAATTGGACACATTCTGCAGAAGGACTCCCCACAAACAAGCTTGGAAAGTTGATGCCCTGTCCTTCACCTAGAAAAACCTATCAGTTTATGTCTTTCCCCCTCTGACTCTCCTCTCCAAGGTACTGCTAAAGATCAAACAGGACAAACCAAGAACAATACTGATTGCACCAGACTGGCCACGCCAACACTGATTCCCCCTCTTGCGCAGTGTGTCACTGCTGGCACCATGGCACCTGCCTCAGACCCTTGCCCTGCTGTCCCAGCAGGAGGGCCAGATTCTGCACCCATACCTTCAAACCCTGAACCTGGCAGCCTGGCTAATTATCTGATCTCTCCGTTACCATCCCTCAGTAAGCAAGTGATGGATTTCATTCTGGAGGCAAGGAGGCATAGTACTAGAAAATTCTATGCTGAAAAATGGAAAAGATTCTGTTCCTGGAGCCAAACTCAGGGGATGGGCACAGCAGCACCCAATTTACCCCATATTCTGCAATACTTAACTGAGATGCTTCACAAGGGCCTTTCCTTTTCCTCCATCAAAATTCATGCCTCAGCCATTTCAGCTCATTACAATACAGAACCACCCCTCTTTTCACATCCACTGCTGAAGCAATTCCTCAGAGGGGCCAAAAACTTAAGACCACCCATGAGAGTCCCTACTCCAGCCTGGGACCTTAACTTTGTATTGGAAAAGCTCACTCTACCTCCCTTTGAGCCAGCTGCAAACACAGAGTTGAAATGCCTTTCTTAGAAAACAGCCTTCCTTCTAGCCATCACTTCAGCAAGAAGGGTGTCTGAATTACAGGCCTTCATGGCAGTGGAGCCTTTCATCATCTTTCATGTTGACAGGGTGTCCCTCAGGACCAATCCCTCCTTCATGCCCAAGGTGGTATCCAGTGTGGCCCTTTAATCAGTCCATTCATTTGCCAACCTTCTTTTCTAATTCACAGAACAAAGGGGAACGAATACTGCACTCCTTGGATGTGCACAGGCAACTTAGATTTTACTTGGACAGGACTAAGACTCTCAGAAAATCTGAACAGCTGCTGGTTGCATTTGCTGCAGGGGGAGAGGGGAAGGCCATTTCAAAGCAAACCATTTCTAAGTGAATAGGCCATTGCATTTATTTCTGCTGTAAGCACCACGGAAAACCTACCCCACAGGGGATAAGACCACATTCAACCAGGGCTGCATCTACCTCTACAGCCTTTCTCAGTGGTGTCCCTACCAGGGACATCCTAGAAGCTGCTACCTGGAGTTCAGTACATACCTTCACCAAGTATTACAACTTGCCAATTTTTTTCTAAAACCAGAGCTGGCTTTACCACTGCAGTCTTGCAGGGCCTTATAGCTGGTCCTAATGCTATCTAATTACCTCCTCCCATCCTTAGCTTTGGGAATCTACCCAAAGGTGATGACTGCAACAGTGAAACACGAAGAACAAAGTACAGTTGTGTACACTTATCATAAAAGTAGATGTTCGAGTGTATTCCCTGTTGCAGTCCTGGTTACCCTCCCTCCAGTCCCCTGACTTCTATTGACTAATACCTCTATTCTTGTTTGCTACACTTAAAGCTTTTTGGTGTATTTGCTTTTTTGTTGGAGTTGTAACCTTGTATATAATTGCTTCCCATTATGGGGGCACCTGACATCTGGGGCAAGAAAAACTGATGTAATGGTGTCGGCTGCATGCTTTATACCCCCTGACTACCTGACGTCATGGAGGATGAGACAGCAACCGACAGAGGACCCAAGACTTTGATAATCAGGCTGACTGAGGGCTACTGCAAGCAGATAAACCCAAATGTGATGACTGCAACAGTGAATACACTCGAACATCTACATTTATGGTAAGTGTACACGACTGTACTTTCTCAGTCATTATTTTCATTAAATTACTATATGCACTATATATACAATAATACAGAGGGGTTAATGTATGTGTTGAGATGTGGATGCACAGGAGTTTTAGGGTCTGATTGCAGGAACATATTAGGGACATATAAAACAAAAAATTAGAAAAAATTTTTTGACCGTACATAACTCTAACCCTGATTCTCTTAGGGGGCTGTGTCTTGGAAAAAATTGCAAGTTGGCATAGGTGAATGTGTGTTTTTAAAAAACAAACTCTTAAAAAAAACACTGCTGATTTTAAAGTATGGTACTTTGGAGCCTCAGGGACTCAACAAAGAATGTAATTGGAAGTATGTGATTTGAATTGTATGCTTAATTGATTAATTGTTGTGTGCAATATGCTGTATATAAGCAAACAGTATTTTGTAGTGTTTTTACTCTTGGAAGGCTGTGTAAGCTGAGGCGCTAAGTGTTTAATTAAATTCGCTTTTTGGATCGGTGGTCTTGGTGGTATTTTATTTTTTTATGTTTTTTGTTTTTTTAAGTTGTATTTATTATTTTCATTAAAACATGTATCATATTATTTTATTTTATTTTACATTTGTTGACCGGGAAAGTTCGACTGGATATATGTTCATTTTTAGTGGAGGCCCAAGGAGAAAAGCTCCGAAGACCAGTAACAAGAATTATATAAACATATTAAAATGACTTTTTAAACTAATAAAACTTAATTAACAGCGAACTATAAAGACACATTAAAACACATTTATAAGCAGATTATAAAAACAGTACATTCATAGCAAACTAATAAAACTTAATTAACAGTGAACTGTTAAGACACATTTAAACATATTTATAAACTGGTTATAAAAACAGTACATTCATAGGTAGGGTAGTGATTTTTAACCTAGGCAAATTCTTCATTAGGAAGAGTTCAAAGAGAGAAAGACACAGCAAGAGGAATACAATAGATGTCCTTCAAGGATGCATCTGCAGTCTTTACAAATGGGTTGTCCTGTCGTCAGGCAGCCCTTCGGTCGGCCGGATTCCAAAGTCTGGGTCTGGCTTCGGCTGGTGTCGCACTTCACCCGACGTCATTGCGGCAGTTCTTCGGGTATAAAGGCATCAGCCGACGCCATTTTCCTCAGTCTTTCTTGCCGCGTGGCGCCTGAAGCAGAAGCTGTTCGCAAGTGCCGGTCGGTCAGATCCAGAGATTACTACTACCGAATACTACTTTGAAGACTTCTATAAAGCTAAGTACCCCGTTGGGGACTCTTTCTTGCCTCAGCCGATGTCAGAGAAAGTTAATAACTGTTTATCTTGTGGGAAACAAATACCTCATAAAGATTTCCACTCCTATTGCATACATTGTTTAGGCCCAGACCACGACGTAGCAGCTTGTCTAGCCTGTGCTTCTTTTAACCGACGGACGCTTAGACGTCGCTCGGACTTTGCTGAGCAGATTTTCGGCTCCAATTTTGCCTACATTATGCCGTCGGATCCTCCGACTACGCAAATAACCAAAAAGCGCAAAGAAAAGGACCGACACTCGCGGTCCGCGGTTTCAGCCGAAACCGCGGTTAAGCAAACCACGAGTGTCTCGGTTTCGGCCGAAACCGAGCAAGTGGTTCTTTCTTCAGCCGATAACTTGCCTTCTACCGAGGCCTCTTCTATCCTGGTAGAAACGGCTTCTGAAATCCAACCTTCTGTTGCGATTTCACAGGATTTATCAGACACCATTCCCCTAGATATTTCTACCCCTGCACGTGGAGCTGCTAGGCCTCCTCCAGCTATGTCTATTAAGGCCTTTGCCAGGGCTAAAGCAGCCAAAGCATCAAAACCTGTGCCTGCCAAGTCTCTCTCACAGGCCCAGCACCAGCTCCCATATGCTTTCTTTGGCAGAGGATCTCATCTCTTTAATCCGTGGAGCCCAGCCTCATCCAGACAGGGCCTCTCTCCCTCCTCCAGAAAAGAGGCCTAGAGCAGAGCCCCTGAGCCAGTAGCCACAGATGATTCCTCTGATGACTCAGAACATACAGACCCTCCTGAGGCTTCTTATTCTCCTTACGAAGACTCTGATGCTGAGGAGTCCATCCCTTCAGCCTCTCCTCCTGAGGAATTTTCCTTTGGGGAAACCTTGCATGCTATGAGGGAACAATTTCAGTGGCAGGGCCAAGATTTCCCAGACTCTAGAAAAAGGCTTAGG
Source organism: Protopterus annectens (assembly GCF_019279795.1). Classification (NCBI taxonomy): domain Eukaryota; kingdom Metazoa; phylum Chordata; order Ceratodontiformes; family Protopteridae; genus Protopterus; species Protopterus annectens. The sequence goes on along the minus strand of NC_056726.1, from coordinate 484,076,518 downwards.
ACCTTTCTACACTTGCCACAGCATAGGCCTTTAGCTATACCTCCAGTTCTATCTGTTGTTGATGATGCATTTAATGATGCTTGCACTGCTCCTGATACTTTACCTCCGGCTCCTGCTAAGCCCGATAGGTACTACAGGGTCCCGGACACTCATCACCACTTATATAAGGCCCCTTTTGCAGATCCAGAGACTATCTCCCAGGGCCCTAAAGCTGTAGCAGCTACTTCGTCTAAAAACCCCCTCCCCTCTGAAAGGGAATCCAGGTCCTTAGAGATGGGGTAAAAAAGTTTACACCTCTGCTACTTTGTCAGCTAGTGCTTTGAACTGCCAATTTCATATGATTCAATATCAAGAGTTTATGCTTGACCAGTTGACTAAAAAGCTGTCCTCTGAAGAACCTTTAGATAAAAAGTATGTTCAAGAAATGTTACATAACATACAGCAGGTTAGTAACCATTCTTTAAAATGTGGCTATGATGCACTGGAGGCTTCCTTTAGATCGGCCATGACTGGCACAGTTATCAGGAGGCATGCATGGTTGAAAGAACAGGCATTACCAGACCATGTAAAATCTAAGCTTTTGGATGCACCTATGGACAAGGTCAATTTATTTGGTGCCCCGCACAGCAGGTACTAAAAAGATGGAAGAGAAAGCAAAATCTGTGCAAACAGTAAAGATTTCTTACAAGTTCAACCTCCAAGGTTTAGCAGGAATTGGCCCTCCAAGAACTGGTCCTTTCCGGACTCCTCTAAGGCACAAAGAGGCAGGAATAGGCGCTCTAGAGGCAGAAACCAATCCAGGGGTGCCTACAGGGGTCGCCAGTGGCAGGGTAACAACCAACGAGGCACGGATACAGCCACCACCACTACAACAACTCAATCACAGTGACTTGGCGGTGGCACCGCCAACCAGGGAACAACTAGAAGCACCCTTAGGTGGAAAGCTAACATTATTTTCAAGAAACTGGCACTGCATTACAAGAGAAAAATGGATTTTGCAGACTATAGACAAAGGTTACAGGTTCCATTTCCATACTCTACCAGGAAAGAGAGGAATGCCAAACCTACCACCTTCTCAAAGGACAGAAGCTCTAAAACAAATATCTCAATTATTAAGAATGCGAGCTGTGGAAAAGGTACCATTTATGGAGCAAGGGAAGGGATTTTACTCCAGGCTCTTCCTGGTACCAAGAAACGAAAACAAATGGAGGCCTATTCTAGACCTGTCCGCTTTAAACACATTCCTCATTGTTCCAAAATTCAAAATGCTGACCCTACAGCAGCTTCTTCCCATGCTGGGCAAGGAGTCTTGGCTGGTAACTCTAGATCTCAAGGAGGCTTACCTGCACGTCCCCATAAGACCAATTTGCAGAAGATACCTCAGATTTCTTGCAGGATCAGAGCATTATCAATTCTCAGCATTGCCCTTTGGCTTATCTACTGCCCAGAGTGTTCACGAAATGCCTGGCATCAGTAATCGCTCATTGCAGACTTCAGGGAATTCAAATCTATCCCTACCTGGACGACTGCCTGATACAAGCGGACAACAAAACAAACTAACAGAAGACTTACAAAGAGTCATCTACCTGCTACAAGCCCTGGGATATACAGTCAATACAAAAGTCAAGGCTGATTCCATCCCAAAGAATAACCTTTCTGGGTGCAGAACTGGACACATCAAAACAAATGGCATTTCTAACTGCAGAAAAGAAAGAGCAACTTCCTCTCTACTTCTTGGCATTAACAAAGCAGAGCCATCTAACTGCAAGAAAAGTGCTACAAGCTCTAGGCTTCATGGCATCCTGCATAATACTGGTCCCTCATGCCAGGCTTCATATGAGAAAGCTACAGTGGTACCTAAAGAATTTGTGGTCTCAGCACAAGCACAGCCTAGAAACCAAAATTCCAATGATCCCATGCCTGAAGCAAGAGTTCTTATGGTGGGCTTAGGCCTGTCAATCAAACACAGGACTGCCCTTCTGCAAAAGTCAACCAAGACAAACCATCACGACAGATGCCTCAGACCTCGGTTGGAGGGCACACATGATGGGCAAGTGCATTCAAGGCCTATGGACTCAAGACCAGCTGCATCTGCACATAAATCTAAAAGAAATGATGGCAGTAAAATTGGCAATCCAGGCTTTCAGACCTCTTCTCCAAGAAGGCCAGTTGATGATAAGGACAGACAACACCACAGTTATGTGGTACATCAACAAACAGGGAGGCACACACTCATACCCTCTATGCCGGCTGGCACTGGACCTATGGGATGTGGCTCTGAGCTACAACATTCAGATACAGGCAATTTATGTACCAGGGAAGGAAAACATTCTAGCAGACATATTAAGCAGAACTACAACAGATGCCCACGAATGGATGCTGCATCCGGACATTTTCAAAACCATCACAAGAGAATGGGGATTACCACAAATAGACTTGTTTGCATCCCCATTCAATCACCAGTTGAAGAAATTCTGCACAAGGACTTACCACCCACTTGCTTGGAAGGTGGACTCCCTATCCTTCAGTTGGAAAAGCCTGACAGCATACGCATTCCCACCACTTCCTTTGATGCACAAGGTGCTTCTCAAGATCAAAGAGGAACGTCCGAGGATCATTCTGATAGCCCCAGACTGGCCAAGACAACATTGGTATCCACTGCTGAGGAGCATGTCCCGGGAACAAATATGGACACTGCCCCTGATCCCATTACTGCTGACACAGAACAACTACAACATTCTGCATCCAAACCTAAAAACTCTTCAGCTAACTGCCTGGAACATTACATAACAGCAATTAACCCAAATTTATCCCAAGGGTTAAAGACATAATCCTGGAGGCTCGTAGACCTTCAACAAGAAAGAATTATGCAGCAAAATGGAAAAGATATCTCATCTGGAGTACTGCAAAGGGGCAAGATGTGACACTGGTAAACATAGCCAACATCCTGGAGTACTTGGCGGAGCTCTTCCATACAGGCCTGTCCTATTCCTCCATCAAGATACATGCATCAGCTATTTCAGCAGAATACAGCTTGGATCCCCCTGTCTTCTCGCATCCTCTGCTCAGACAGTTTCTGAGAGGAATTAAAAATGTAAAACCTCCCAGGAAACCTCCATTGCCAGCATGGGACTTGAACTTTGTGCTAGAAAAACTGACTCTACCTCCTTTCGAACCAGCAGCTACAGCAGAATTGCAATACTTATCCTGGAAGACTGCTTTCCTGCTGGCAATAACTTCAGCAAGAAGGGTCTCTGAACTACAGGCATTAATGGCAGTACAACCCTTCCTGATCTTCTATCAAGATAGAGTGTCCATGAGAACAAATCCTACATTTATGCCTAAGGTGGTATCCAGAGTCTCTTTAAATCAGGCTATCCACCTTCCTACATTCTTCCCCAATCCACAGAACAGGGGAGAAAAGCTCTTACATACCTTGGATGTACACAGACAATTGCGCTACTACCTGGACAGGACAAAAAACAATAGAAAAACTGACCAGCTTCTGGTAGCATATGCAACAGGAAAAGAAGGAAAACCAATTTCTAAACAGACAATCTCCAAATGGATAGGAAATTGCATTAGATTTTGTTACTCCTACCATGGAAAGAAAACTCCAGAGAATATCAGGCCTCACTCCACAAGGGCTACAGCCACTACCACAGTTTTCTTACGAGGAGTGGCTACCAAGGACATTATAGAGGCTGCTACTTGGACCTCCGTGCATACATTTGCCAAGCATTATAACTTACCTCTATACTCTAGATCCCGTGCTGGTTTTGCCACTGCTGTTTTGCAAGGGATCCTGACTACACCATAATCTATTCTCATTTCCTCCTTCCCTAGTTTAGCTATGGTATTCTACCCATTTGTAAAGACTGCAGATGCATCCTTGAAGGACATAGTACAGTTTTGTACCTACCATAAATGTAGATGTCCGAGAGGAATGCATCTGCAGTCAGGATTATCCACCCTCCTTCCCCTCTGAGGTACTCCTAGGGTACTTACCAATCTTCAGCTAGCTTGGGGGGATCTATTATGGTGTATTTGTTTGTATATATGTACATACATGTTTATTTTGTGTGTTTGCTCTCTACTATTTGGAAACTTTGGTATTTATCCAAATTTAGCCATCCAAGAGGGCACCTGGCATCTGGGGCAAGACACACTGAGGAAAATGGCGTTGGCTGATGCCTTTATACCCGAAGAACTGCCGCAATGACGTCGGGTGAAGTGCGACACCAGCCGAAGCCAGACCCAGACTTTGGAATCCGGCCGACCGAAGGGCTGCCTGACGACAGGACAACCCATTTGTAAAGACTGCAGATGCACTCCTCTCGGACATCTACATTTATGGTAGGTACAAAACTGTACTTTATAGGCTTTAAAGTGATCAGTAAAGAGGGGACAGGATCAGTCAGGATTAGAGCATGGTCAAAGCCATTGTGATTTTATGAAGATTCATAGTTGTTTCTTGAAAAGAGGCGTGGATGTAAGGGATGTTAGTTCTCTTGGAAGCTTATTCCAGGAGTAACCAATAGAGTTAGAAAACAGGCAGTCCCCAGATTTGTTGTTGGATTTTGGGGTAGAAACAAGTACTCTGTTAGCTGATCGGAAGGTTAAAAGATTTAGGTAAGGGCTAATAAGGTTGAGTATGGGAGTATTTGAGGAATGATGCAGGATCTTGAGTGATCGTGAGTTGCTGAAAAAAAAGCTGGTTTTGCAGTTCAAGCCATCCTAGAAGTTTGAGATTTTTACAGTGGTGGGTACGAAATGGGGCATCAGTGGCAAATCTGGCTATGTTGTTATAAGATGTTGCCAACTTATTGATATTGTTTTTGGAGAGGTTTGTGTAAATTGGGGATGCATAGAAGAGGGTAGAAATTAGGTGAGCAGTAGTAGACCTGGCTGAGGGTGTGAGAATGCATTTAAGTCTGTAAAGGGAGCCAAGTTTTCTATTAACTGATGTAATAGTTAGGTTAATATGTGTGTCAAAGTTAAGATTGTTAGACCTAAACGTTTGGTGGTTATCTCAGGAGCTATTTTTGGTGCCATTGTTAGATATGACTGTGAAGTTGATGGCTGGGGATTTGTGAGTGGGGGTGAACAATAGTAATTTAGTTTTTTTAGGGTTAAGGAGGAGACAGCGTTGATGGAACCAGTTTTCAACTAAGGTGAAAATTTTTTGGGTCCTGGATTGAAGTTGGGAAGGTGAGGAGGCGGCACAGATTAAAGTCGAATCGTCTGCGTATTGTATACAGGTGGTTTGAGGAAGGGGGAGTAATTATTTTCTTTCTGTTTTATAAACTCTACTGTTTATATACATTCTACAACTTTTTTATCATGTCCTTTATTTTTTTCTTACTCCAGATTTGCTTTCATTACATGCATTGTTAATGCATTTAAAACAGTTTTATTTTCTTTCTTTCAGCAATCTCTTCTTTATTCTTACTCTTTTTTTCAGTGTACTTTTTATTTACAGTTTCACACAACCATTACTTCAGCCTCTCCAACAGTATACTCGGAGCGGGCAGAAGCGTCTAGTAGGAGACAATCCCCAGAACCGGAGCTTGTCTTGCCTATCTTGAGATCTCCCATTTTGGACCGGGGCAGATCTCCATCCTTATCCACCCATTCCTCCAGGAGCTTATCTGATGAGGACATGGAGCGGGTGGTGAAGAGATTACTCAGAACACCAGCCCTGGCAAAAATGTTATAGTCTCTGGACCCGAAGGTCTAGGAGCCATCCATACCTACATGCCCCATTGTGATTCCTCGTCCGACCATCTCAGCATCTTCGGAGCCCGAGAGCTCGGATCCAATAGTAGTGGAACCATTGGCATCAAGAACCCCATTGGAATCTTCGGTGCTGACTGCTCTGACTTTCTTGGCTCCATCGGAAGTCGAGGGGTCTGGGAGCCGATGCTCACCAGTCGTGTCCGGGGGGGGGGGGAGTTGGCATGGACTGTCGTCCGACCCGACTCTTCCTCTCGGTGCCTCAGCTAAGTTGAGTTCGGCTCCCACGTCAGCTTTGAAGCCATCTGCCTTGCCTCGGAGTCGACCCTCTGTTGCTTTGGAGCCGAGGCCACTTCGGAGTGGGGTGGGAAGGCTTTTGAGCTGATGGAGAAAGCGCTGTCACCCCAAACCGCCTTGCCATCGGATCCAGTCTCTCGTCCCTCCCAGTTGTCAGTGATAATCTCGTCACCTCCGCCTCCCCCTAGGCATAGAGACCCGGAGCCTCAGGGAGCCCCTGTTGGTGGCGTCTCTTCTGATACCTCCCTGGACTACCCTTCCGAGGAGGTCCCACGGAAGAGACTGTGCAAAAGGAAACACATAGACTCCCCTGAGTCTGTCACCTCTGATACCGACTTGGATGAGTCTGAAGGGTCCCGAAGGTCCCCCTCTGAGGCTGTATCCTTTGCTGACATCCTGGAAATTGTGAAGCAGAGGAGTGACTGGCGGCCCATCAACCCTTTGGAGGACGAATCTGTATACCCGGAGGCTTTTCGGTCTCACCCTTCCACCTCCTGGGTGACTCCCCCCTTATGACAAACTGCTAGGGGACATATCCCGTAAGGCCTGGACATTGTCTAATACAGTGGAGCCTGTTCTGAGGAGGCCCAACAAGTTTATTACTGCCCCCTCAGATAAGGAATATTTGATGAATGGTGTTCCTGTAGATACCATGGTGGTGGCGGCGGCCACAAGAAAGAACTGTGGGAGACCTCTTCATCTGTTCATCCTCCTAACAGAGTCTTAGATTATGGACAGATATGGAAAGCATACCTTCTCTTCAGCAGCCTTTACCCATTTTACAAGACTTCAAAGGGATCTCCTACAGGAGCCAGGAGATTCCCTTCAGTGTACAGCAGCTTTGGGGTCCGCAGATAGTGTCTTCGCAGCTCTCCACACTCACTTCCATTGCAAACTCCTCCATAAGACTGATTTCTTATGCTGCGGATGGAGCGAGTAGGGCGGCAGCAGCAGGAATTTCCCTCAGGAAACATTCCTGGATGTGCCTTTGCAATTTTGCCAAACCCTTTAGGTTCGTTCACCAACGCCCCTTTTGATGGTTCATCCCTTTTCGGACCAAAGGTGAAAGATAGTTGTGAGCAGCACGGGAAAACCTTTTCTGCCCATCTAGACCTTATCCCAAAGGTCAAAAGGGCAGAAAAATGTGGTTCTGCAAGTCCCAAAAAAGTTTTTCCGACACACGTGGTGATTATAATGGAAGACGCTGACCTCGCGGCAAAGGGCATCCACAGAACCAGGGTGACAGAGATACATTCCTGACAGGCCCTTCCAGCGTCATTCCTGACAGGCCCTTCCAGCGCTCCTGAAAGGAGGCCTGTCTGCTTTCCTCTGGTGGCAGTCGGGGGTCGATTGTCACTGTACCCAAATGCTTGGCAAGAAATTTCTCGAGACAAATGGGTACAAACAATAATATCCAGAGGTTATTACATACCCTTTTCTACCTCCCTATCAAAAAATCAGTCCTTACTGGATGTCCCACTTGGCCAAGGACCATGCAACACAAGAGGTAATTTATTGCTTGAGAAAAGAGTCATCCATGAGGTCCCTGCAGACCAAATAGGATCCAGGACTTGCTCAAGATTCTTTTTAGTTCCAAAACAGATAGGGGACTGGAGATCCATTCTAGATCTCAACAAACTAAACAAATCAGTGAAGAAGTCAAAGTTCTGGATGGTAACTCTGCAGTCAATCTTCCCGTTTATCCGGACAATTGGATCTGCTCAGTAGATTTCCAGGATGCGTACTACCATATAAAGATAGACAGGTGATCCAGGAGACACTTATGGGAGCCAGTCATTACCAGTTTTGAACACTGCCCTTTGGTCTCGCTACAGCCCCCAGAGTGTTTACCAAATGCATGGCAGTGGTCACGGCTCACTTGAGATGTCAGGGATTCCGGGTGTTTCCATAGTTAGACGACTGACTCCTCACCGCCACCACCAGGCATCTACTACTTCAAATGAGGGACGAAACACTGTCACTTTGCGCCAGACTAGGCATCACAGTAAACTTAAAAAAACTGCCTTGTCGCCGTCTCAACATATTACCTTCTTAGGCACAGATCTGGATTCAAAAGGCATGACAGCAAAACTTAACCCAGGCAGAATTCAGTCCCTTCACTGGCAAATCAGGATTTTGATGTCAAAGAAAAAAGCTTAAGCCAGATTTGTGCTGCAAGTTCTGGGTACCATGGCAGCAGCTATCCTAGTCCCGCTTGCATGTCTACACATGAGAGTTCTACAATGGTTGCTTTTTGCTCAGTGGTTAAATCAAGATCTTACTCTGCCACACCAGATTGTCATCACGGAGTCATGCAAAAAGATCTTCTTTGGTGGCTATAGACAGATCAATTATATCAAGGCCGTCTCTTTGTTTTTCCTCAACCAAACGCAGTACTGACAATGGATGCTCCCCAGATCGGGTGGGGGGGGGGCATTATCTGGGAATGACAGTCCAAGGCCTACGGCAAGATCACAAAAGCCATTTGCACATAAACGTTCTGGAGATGAGAGCAGTGCTTTGTGTTGCACGCATTTCAGGACTCTCTTCCCATGGAAACGGTTGCAATTCAAACAGGCAACATGTCAGTAGTGTGGTATATAAATAAGCAGGGAGGAACCAAGTCTTAACCACTATGTCGGGAGGCACAACGAGTTTGGCAGTGGGCGATCGCTTCTCAGCATTTTCTGATAGCAACGCACATCCCGTGACAATCCAACGTGATAGTGGACAAGGTCAGCAGAGCGATTCTAATGCCTCACAAGTGGTCCCTGAAACCCGAGATTGCAGAAGTGATCTTCCAGAAATGGGGCCAGCCTTGCTGCGACCTGTTCGCCATGTCCATGAATACAAAATTCAGCAACTACTTTGCCCCCCCCCCCCAGGAAGTCACCAAGGGGTGCACTGGTTCACGATTGGCCCCCCGGGATTACTCTGTGCCTTTCCCCCCTTCCCTCTAATCTCCAAAGTGATTCAGAAAGCTAGACTGTTGAAAAGTACTGTGATCCTCATTGCTCCTTACTGACTTAAGTTTGGTTCCCCTTTCTCTGGACCCATCTGCTGGAGGAACCTTGGATTCTGGATCCAATTCCAGACCTCTTGACCCATTCTTCGGGGGAGTTCCATCCATCTGTCCAAACCCTCAAGTTGTCAGCTTGGCTGTTCCAATTCCACCCATAGCCAGGTGTTACCCCTTCTCCCCTGCAGTGAGTCATGTTCTCATTTCTTCCCATAAACCATCCACGAGGAAATTATACTCCAATAAGTGGAAAAGATTTTCATGTTGGGCTGCAAAACAGAACATGGAGCCTTTTACAGCTTCTATATCTGCAAATTTAGACTTTCTTAATGAACTGTTTGAAGAAGGAGCTGCAGCAGCTACCATTAGGGTTCAACTGGCATCCATTTATAATTTCCATACTAGTGAAATGGGAGTCCCGATTACATCTTATAGGTTATGTAAGGCTTTCCTCAAAGGTACGTTCTTACTCAGACCCCCAATCAGAGAACCCCCAGTCCCTTGAGATCTAAATCTTGTGCTAACTTAGCTAATTTTACCACCCTTTCAGCCCGCATCATCTTGTGATTTGAAATTATTGTCATGGAAAACTCTCTTTAGTAGCCATAACCTCGGCCAGAAGGGTATCGGAGTTGCAAGCTCTCTCCACTCATCCTCCATATATCATTTTTCACAAGGATAGGGTCTCATTGAGAACTAATCCCTCGTTCCTTTCCAAAGTCTGTTCAGAGAATAATTTGAACCTTTCCATTGAATTGCCAGTCTTTTTTCCAAACTATAGTGACAAGGCAGAATATAAATTGCACCAGCTGGATGTTC